>NC_057393.1:87758000-88046703 GCF_019320065.1 Cervus canadensis | reverse complement strand
TTTTTTTTTTTTTGGCTCCAAAATCACTGCAGATGGTGACTGCAGCTATGAAATTAAAAGATGCTTAGTCCTTGGAAGGAAAGTTATGACCAACCTAGGTAGCATATTATAAAGCAGAGACATTACTTTGCCAACAAAGGTCAGTCTGGTCAAGGCTATGGTTTTTCCAGTAGTCATGTATGGAAGTGAGAGTTGGACTATAAAGAAAGCTGAGCACCGAAAAATTGATGCTTTTGAGCTGTAGTGTTGGAGAAGACTCTTGAGAGTCCCTTGGACTGCAAGGAGATCCAACCAGTCCATCCTAAAGGAGATAAGTCCTGGGTGTTCATTGGAAGGACTGATGCTGAAGCTGAAACTCCAATACTTTGGTCACCTCATGAGAAGAGTTGACTCATTGGAAAAGACCCTGATGCTGGGAGTGATTGGGGGCAGGAGGAGAAGGGGATGCCAGAAGATGAGATGGCTGGATGTCATCACCGACTCGATGGGCATGAGTTTGAGTAAACTTCGGGAGTTTGTGATGGACAGGGAGGCCTGGAGTGCTGTGATTCATGGGGTAGCAAAGAGTCGGATATGACTGAGCGACTGAACTGAAATAGCAGGGAGGGAACACAGCTCCACCCATCAACAGAAAATTGGATTAAAGTTTTACCAAGTATGGCTCTGCCCATCAGAACAAATCAGTGTCTCTCATCAGGAAGCTTCCATAAGCCTCTTATCCTTCTCCATCAGAGAGCAGACAGACTGAAAACCACAGCCACAGAAAATTAACCAATCTAATCACACTGACCACAGCCTTGTCTAACTCAGTGAAACTATGAGCCATGTCGTTTTGGTGCCACCCACAGCGGACAGGTCATGGTGGAGAGTTCTAACAAAATGTGGCCCACTGGAGAAGGGAATGGCAAACCACTTCAGTATTCTTGTCTTGAGAACCCCATGAACAGTATGAAAAGGCAAAAAGATAGGACACTGAAAGATGAACTACCCAGGTTGGTAGGTGCCCAATATGCTGCTGGAGATCAGTGGAGAAATAACTCCAGAAAGAATGAAGAGATGGAGCCAAAGCAAAAACCACAGCCAGTTATGGATGAGACCAGTGATGGAAGCAAGATCTGATGCTGTAAAGAGCAATATTGCATAGGAACCTGGAATGTTAGGTCCATGAATCAAGGCAAGTTGGAAGGGGTCAAACAGGTGATGGCAAGAGTGAACGTAGACATTTTAGAAAGCAGCGAACTAAAATGGAATGGAATGGGTGAATTTAACTCAGATGATCATTAAATCTACTACTGTGGGCAAGAATCCATTAGAAGAAATGAAATAGTCATCATAATCAACAAAAGAGTCCTAAATGCAGTACTTGGATGCAATCTCAAAAATGACAGAATGATCTCTGTTCATTTCCAAGGCAAACAATTCAGTATCATGGTAATCTAAGTCTATGCCCTGACCAGTAATACTGAAGAAGCTGAAGCTGAAAGATTCTATGAAGACTTATAAGACCTTCTAGAACTAACACCCCAAAAAGATGTCCTTTTCATGATAGGGGACTGGAAAGCAAAAGTAGGAAGTCAAGAAACACCTGGAATACACCTTGACCTAGGAGTACAAAATGAAGTAGGGCAAAGGTTAGTAGAGTTTTGCCAAGAGAACACACTGGTCATAGCAAACACCCTCTTCCAACAACACAAGAGAAGACTTTACACATGGACATCACCAGATGGTCAACACCGAAATCAGATTGGTTATGTTCTTTGCAGCCAAAGATGGAGAAGCTCTACACAGTCAGCAAAAAACAAGACCGGGAGCTGACTGTGGCTCAGATCATGAACTCTTTATTGCCAAATTTAAGCTTAAACTGAAGAAAGTAGGGAAAACCACTAGACCATTCAGGTATGACCTAAATCAAATCCTTTATGATTATACAGTGGAAGTGAGAAATAGATTTAAAGGACTAGATCTGATAGGGTCCCTGATGAACTATGGATGGAGGTTCATGACATTGTATGGGAAACAGTGATCAAGACTGCCCCCAAGAAAAAGAAATGCAAAAAAGCAAAGTGGCTGTTTGAGGAGGCTTTACAAATAGCTGTGAAAGAAGAGAAGTGAAAAGCAAAGGAAAAAAGGAAAGATATTCCCATTTGAATGCAGAGTTCCAAAGAATAGCCAGGAGAGATAAGAAAGCCTTCCTCAATGATCAGTGCAAAGAAATAGAGGAAAACAATGCAGTGGGAAAGACTAGAGATCTCTTCAAGAAAATTAAAGATACCAAGGGAATATTTCATGCAAAAATGGGCACAATAAAGGACAGAAATTGTATGGACCTAACAGAAGCAGACAATATTAAGAAGAGGTGGCAAAAATGCACAGAATAACTGTACAAATAAGATCTTCTTGACCCAGATAACCACAATGTGTGCTCACTCACCTAGAGCCAGTTATCCTGCAATGCAAAGTCAAGTGGGCCTTAGGAAGCATCACTACAAACAAAGCTAGTGGAGGTGATGGAATTCCAGTGGAGCTATTTCAAATCCTAAAAGATGATGCTATGAAAGTGCTGCACTCAATATGCCAGCAAATTTGGAAAACTCAGCAGTGGCCACAGGCCTGGAAAATGTCAGTTTTCATTCTAATCGCAAAAAAGGCAATGCCAAAGAATGCTCAAACTACCACACAATTGCACTCGCCTCAGTAAAGTTCAGTTCAGTTCAGTTGTTCAGGCATGTCCGACTCTTTGCGACCTCATGGCCTTCAGCACGCCAGACTTCCCTGTCCTTTGCCACCTCCCAAAGCTTACTCAGACTCATGTCCATTTCTCCCAGCAATCTTGATTCCAGCTTGTGCTTCATCCAGCCCTGCATTTCGCATGATGTACTCTGCATATAAGTTAAATAAGCAGGAAGACAATGCACAGCCTTGACGTACTCCTTTCCTGATTTGGAACCAGTCTGTTGTCCAGTTCCAACTGTTGCTTCCTAACCTGCATACAGTTTTGTCAAGAGGCAGGTCAGGTGGTCTGGTATTCCCATCTCTTGCAGAATTTTCCTCAGTTTGTTGTGATCCACACAGTCAAAGGCTTTGGTGTAGTCAATAAAGCAGAAATAGATGTTTTTCTGGAACTCTCTTGCTTTACCAGTGATCCAGTGGAAGTTGGCAAGTTGTTCTGTAGTTCCTCTGCTTTTTCTAAAAGAGCTTGAACATCTGGAAGTTCACGATTCACGTACTGATGAAGCCTGGCTTGGAGAATTTTTACTAATGTGTGAGATAAGTGCAATTGTGCAGTAGTTTGAGCATTCTTTGGCATTGCCTTTCTTTGCGATTGGAATGAAAACTGACCTTTTCCAGTCCTGTGGCCACTGCTGAGTTTTCCAAATTTGCTGGCATATTGAGTGCAGCACTTTCACAGCCTCATGTTTTAGGATTTGAAATAGCTCAGCTGAAATTCCATCACCTCCACTAATTTTGTTTGTAGTGATGCTTCCAAAGGCCCACTTGACCTCACATTCCAGGATGTCTGGCTCAGGGTGAGTTATCACACCATCATGATTATCTGAGTCATGAAGATCTTATTCGTACAGTTATTCTGTGCATTCTTGCCACCTCTTCTTAATATTGTCTGCTTCTGTTAGGTCCATGCGATTTCTGTCCTTTACTTCTGTCCTTTATTGTGCCCATCTTTGCATGAAAATTTCCCTTGTTATCTCTAATTTTTTTGGAAATCTCTAGTCTTTCCCACTGCATTGTTTTCCTCTATTTCTTTGAATTGATCACTGAGAAAGGCTTTCTTATCTCTCTTGCTATTCTTTAGAACTCTGCATTCAAATGCATATATCTTTCTTTTTTTTCTTTGCCTTTAACTTCTCTTCTTTTCATAGCTATTTGTAAGCCCTCCTCAGACAACTATTTTGACTTTTTGCATTTCTTTTTCTTGGGGGTGGTCTTGATCACTACCTCCTGTACAGTGTCATGAGCCTCCATCCATATTCCTTCAGGCACTCTGTCTATTAGATCTAATAACTTGAATCTATTTGTCCCTTCTATTGTATAATCATAAGGGATTTGATTTAGGTCATACCAGAATGGTCTAGTGGTTTTCTCTACTTTCTTCAGTTTAAGTCTGAAGTTGGCAATAAGGAGTTCATGATCTGAGGGTTTGGTCAGACCTTTCTATTGTTAGGTCTTGTCTTGTTAATTTAAGATGTGGGAATGGGTCTGATAAAAATATATAAGGCCGTTATAAAACCAACAATGGGGGCACTCTCTGGCCCCTTTCTGATGCCTATGTCAGAAGCTTTCTCTGTCCTTTTTATTCTTTAATAAAACTTTGCTACACACGAGGGGAAGCACACTGACTGAAACCGCCCACCCTGGCCAGGCACCATAGTAACAATTTGCATGAGTTATTTTATGACAGGAGGTCCTGGTAAGGAACATGGAGTTAATACGCCACCACCAACCAGAAGAGCTCAGGAAAGGTCAAAAGGAGACACCACATGTCCGACCACCTCCCAGAATCCTCTCTGGCATCCATCGTGGCTGAACAAGACATGTGCCACCAGAAAGGACTCTGAGTCACTCAGAATGATTGGTTAAGGACAACCCGGAAACTAATCCCATCACCATAAAACCGGAGACTGCAAGCCACAGTGGCAGAGCAGTTCTCCTGGGTTGCCTGACCCTCCTGCTCTCCACCCAGGTGCCCCTTCCCAATGAAATCTCTTGCTTTGCCAGCACATGTGTCTCCTCGGACAATTCATTTCCGAGTGTTAGACCAGAGCCAAGTTTCAGGCCCTGGAAGGGGTCCCCCTTCCTGCAACAGACACACACACACACACACACACACACACACACACACAAATCCAACCCAAACCCAAATCTGAAACACAGATTCTGTATCAGGCCAGGTCTTATAATCCCCACCCCCCAACGTACAGACACTGTAATGTGTCCACTGTGGCTAAAGACAACATCAGTACTCTTTGTTTCCGCTTCTATCTAGCACCTTTCTCAGTGGTAAACTGATTTCAGTATCTTTTTCAGAGCCTCATCACGAAGCTTCTATAGTTAGGTATAATTCATCAAGGTTAAGAATTAGCCCAGATTTCTCTAACTCCCTCCTTATTTTTTTCACACGAGGCTTCTTGATTGTAGGTTCGGAACATTAAGATGCAAATGACAGAGGAAGGGAGCACATTTCAATGTGCAGAGGTGGGGGTGGGGTGGGGCAAGGCAAGAGGCAGTTCCCAGAGGAAAGAACCGCCGTCCCCTGAGGCTTGTTAAGATGGAAAGGGGGAGGGCAGGAAAAAGGAGGGGGCCATTAGGCAGGTTTCTTTTGACTCACACTTTGCTGGTCAGGGTGAAAGAAAAAACTTTACAAGCTCTTAAAAACCTAATCACTAATCCACGGGCACTCTGCGCACAGACCCTGACTCAGCAGGGCACAGCAAAACTGGGAACAGATGGTCTGTTTTCTACCCAGAAGCTAAGCTGAGGTCTGACTGGTGTATCTTCCTCTTCCCCTTGGAGAGTTTGTGTGATCCAGTCTACTCTGAACAGAGTTGGTATATTTCCTTGGAACAGAACTAAAAATGACAAAGGGGAGAGGGAGTGATGATGTAGGAACAGAGGCCAGGCTGTTCCAAATTTGTTCTCCCGGAAGTGTCACCACCCCCATGAGAGGCCAGGGCTTCTATCGGCCCGTCCCTTCTTCCTGGCCACTTCTCGGCTGCTTGCTCTGGATCTTGTTGTCTTCCCCCTTCCCCTTCTTCTTCCCCTCCCCTCTCCTCTTCACCCTCTAGCCCCTCCCCTTCCTCTTCTCCCCTCTAGATCCCCCTCCTCCTCCTGGCCCCTGTGTCCCTCATCCATCCATCCCTCTGGCCTGCAGCCCGTCCTCCTGGTCTGATCCTCCCTGCTGCAGTCACACACACATTTCCCATGGGCTCCACGCCCGAGTCTCTGAAGTCCGCCCACCTGGGGAAAGGTGAGCAATGTGTTCTGGGCCTCGGGCCTTTGAGGATGGGCTCTAAGAAAGGGTAAGTGCTTCCCCTTGACTCTGAGCCAAGCTTACTGGGGAGAAGCCTCTAACATGCTCGACTTGCCTGACAAAAGGACAGCTGAAGCCCTGCCCTGCTCTGCCCACATGCTTATGGACAGAAAAGAGAGCCAGGCCTGCTCTTGCCTCTGCCAACGACATTGCTGGAAGGCTCGTCAGATTGTAGCTAAATTCATCTCTGGGTGGAGAGAGGAACTGCCCGAGGCAGGAGCTGGAGTCCAGGAAGCCTCCCCATACCAGAGGACCAGTGAGGGGCAGTGAAGGTGCCCAGCCAGCCCCAGTTCTGGGATCACAGCCATGACCATGACTGTGGCCAAGTCGCTCACCTCTTTGGAGCTGCTCCTCATTGGTCGGTGGGTGTTGGGTGAGGCTATATACACTTCTCTTGTCAGGGTGTCTCAGGCATGAACTCACAGCATGCTGGGAAGCAGGGCAAGGCGCTGACCATCCTCAACCCCCTACTTATCCGTCCTTCCTTCTGGGGCTTCTCAGAGAAGTGCTTTCTGTTGACCCATTGATCAAGGGGGTGCTCCTAGGAGGGACAAGGTCAGCGGGTAGGTTTTAACTCTCCAAGGAGGGGTTTGCAGACAAGAGGCATCATACCCTGTGCCTTCAACCTTTAGAGCAAGTCATTGAAAGCATCTCTGATCTGAGATGCTCCAGAGGAGAAGGCATGGGTAATGTCTCAGGTGACCAAAGTAAGATCTATATCTTATCATGATGTATTTTAAGATACTAAGCCTAGGAATGCTTGTCTCAGGCCTGTTTGGAAAGCAGCAAGACAATAAAAACATTTAAACTAAAAAAAAAAAAAAAAAGTCCAGGAAGAGTTTCAGGGAAGCCTTGTCATGTTTTATCCTATGATGACAGTCCATGTGGTTGAGCTGGGACTTTAAAGTAGAAACTTCTCCCCCAGATTCCTTTGTTTTTAAGGGAACAAACCTTTGCAGCAGTGTCACAGAGAGAAGGCGGGGTGTTCAGCAGCTGGGCAGGTGTCCTTGTGCGGATCCCACGCCAGGAGTTCACACTGACCTCACAGCTGGAGGTGTTGGTGTTGGTGGGGTGAGCATGTGAGGTGAGGCACCCCCGGTGAGATCAGCGCCTCCCTGCTTTCCTTGCCATATTTGTCCTGGGGGAAGTGAAGATCAGTAAACCTGGTTCCACAGCCCCAAATCTACAGCCAGTTAACAGATATTCATTTGAGAACCAGCTCACCAGCAGGAAGTGTTCACACTGAGCATCAGCCTTCTGGTGCCCAAGCTTGCTTATTCCTTTCCCCGGGGATGTGGGGCACCCCCAGTGGGGGAAGAGCCTGAGAATCTGGGAAGACCTAGAGGAGGGGCAAGGAAAGCCATCAGACTCTTCCAGCTCCAGGGATGGCACAGCCTCCCTCTTTGATCACTCCAGCATACAGGAGTAAGAGCCTATCCAATTGGTAATTAAGAGGTGATATGTGTTTCAGGAAAGCCATCTTTAAGTAGCTAAATCTACAAATCAATTGAAAATGTGATGAGATTTATAAAAGCTGTGCTTACACATGACCTTTAAGAAGATAGTTACACTAGAAATGAACACTACACACTATTTGTTTTTCCCCACGTTCTCTATCATGAAATGATACACAAACAGGAAATAATGTGCCTCTAACAAAAGGTGCTACTCTCAGGAAAGCCCAAGAAGTATATGTGTGTACAAGGGTCTGAGTGTATGCATATATATATATATATATATATATATATACACACACACACACACACACACACATATATATTCACATGCTTTTATATGAAAGAGGATGTTTATGGAATTTAAAACACATAATACAAAAACACTCATTGAGGCAATCATATTAGACAGAGACACAGAAATTATGAACTTGTCTGCTTGTTTTGTCACATATTTCCTCATAAATTTTTTAAACCCCAGCATCTCTAATATAAAATTTGACTCAGAATATCAGTTTGGTACAGATTTCTCTGACACAAGTTGTGAATTATCCTATGAGACATTGTCTGTGAAGTTCTGCAGATTCCCCCAGAAACAAATATACATATTTATTGATAATATTCCAAGGAAGCTAAAGTCTCCATAAAACCAAAAGTGACTCGCTTCCTATGTGCCCAGCTTCTGTCTCTCCAGGCTTCGTATACTCTTCGTGGGGATTATAATAAGAAGCTGTCTCCAAACCCATCCACTGTCCCCAGTGATAACTGTACCCCACACATTACAGGATTTGAGGGGAGTGGGCAGGGTCCCACTTCAGTGGTTAGAGATGTCATCAGTGTGCTGACTTCCTCTCCCCCGGCCTCCTCCTGATACCCAGGGGTGCCTGTCTTTCTCCAGTGGAATGTACACAGCCATCGCACTTGTCTTTCTGCCCACTTCCACCTCTGGTCCTTGCCCCAGTCACCTGACTGTCCAGAGCACATCCAGTTGTCCTGCAGTCCCACCCCTCCTGGGGTGTGACTCACCACAGGAGATGCATCTCTTGAATGGCTGCCCTCAGCACGCAGTGGTGGGCATAGCAGGGCAGTGTCAGATAAATGACCTGTGTGATTTGGGCCACCCTCTCAAGTATGACTATTCTGAGTTCCTGATCGAAGTCTGCATGATGCCAGGATGTAGTAGGTACACCCTGTAGTAGTCTACAGTAGATCTGAAGCAGGATGGATGTATTAGATACCAAGTCAGCAGCAAGGCAGCTGGTGTGGGCACAAGGCATCGTTAAAAATCAATATGGCGAGGACTTCCCTGTGCTCCAGTGGAAAAGAATCTGCCTGCCAATGCCGGGGACACAGGTTCAACTTCTGGTCCAGGAAGACCCCACATGCCAGGGTGCAACGAAACACATGTGCCACAACTACTGAGCCTGTGTGCTGCAACTACTGAGCCTCGCACCTGCAGCTGGTGCTCCACAATCAGAGGAGCCACTGCAATGAGAAGCCTGCGCACTGCAGCAAAGAGTAGCCCCCACTTGCCACAACTAGAAAAGGCCTACAAGCAGCAACGAAGACCCAGCACGGGCAAAATAAACTAAATAAATAAATATGACTAGCCATCTAGTCAAGGCTATTGTTTTTCCAGTAGTCATGTATGGGTGTGAGAGCTGGACTATAAAGAAAGCTGAGTACCAAAGAATTGATGCTTTTGAACTGTGGTATTGGAGAAGACTCTTGAGAGTCCCTTGGACTGCAAGGAGATCCAACCAGTACATCCTAAAGGAAATCAGTCCTAAATCTTCATTGGAAGGACTGATGTTAAAGCTGAAACTCCATTACTTTGGCCACCTGATGGGAAGAGCTGACTCATTGGAAAAGACCCTGATGCTGGGAAAGATTGAAGGCAGGAGGAGAAGGGGATGATAGAGGATGAGATGGTTGGATGGCAACACTGACTCAATGGATATGGGTTTGAGTAAATTCCAGGAGTTGGTGATGGACAGGGAGGCCTGGTGTGCTACAGTTCATGGGGTCTCAAAGAGTCGGACATGACTGAGTGACTGAACTGAATTGAAGGAGCTTGCAACTTTCTCTCAGTATTTTAATCTTTGAAATTATTATGTGTGTGTTGCTTGTTTGGGTTGATTCTTATTCTAGACTCTCTTTCTCCTTCTTTCAACTATACCTTTCAAGCCTCTTTCCAAGAAGCAAGAGGATTCCAATCCATCTCTTTAAGGGATCAGCTCTTTCTTGCAAAGATGGAGGGAGCTGGTATGAGTCTCATCTTGTCACAGCCCTGAAGGAAATGCTCCAAAGAAACCATGTCAGGAGGCAGGGCCTGCCTGACTGACTACTTGATATTGACCAGCTGTCTTTCTCCTATATTTATTTCTAGAGGAATGTGGAAGTTGGGTGCTTGCCTCCCTAACCACCACTTCCAGCTCAGTGCCACCCACTCCATGCCCTGGTAGGGTCCTTCCCCACCTCCCTGCATCTTTGCATGATATTTCTGCTCCCTGCCTCCGAGCACGCCTGGTCCTCACCTCCTGTCTGTCTGTCAGGGCCTGAAGCAGTCCATTCTCCTCCCACATCCCCCTCTGGGCTTCTCTGGCCTCATACACTATGCCTGTCTCCATGCCCACCCATGCTCTGAATCACTCACTGTAGCACCTAATTATGGGCTGCCTTGAAGGCTTTGACTTATTTTCTGTCTGTTTTAACATCTATAACTGAGAAGCGAACACTGAGCAGGGCCTGGATAAATATCTACACAAATTCTTTTTAAATCAATGAAACCTGTCTACAGGACATTTCTAGAAGAACTGTCTGCATAGTTAATCCTCAGAGTTGTATGTTCTAAGAGCCGACCTCCTGTCTGTTCCTTCTTTGAAACTCCCAGGGTATGTAGTCTTGACTCAAAATTCACTTGACTTTGCTTCTTTCAGTACCCATTGATTATTATACTTACTTGAAACTCAAAGAATTTCGTTTTATACAAAACAAATCCCATTTCAAACCTGCCATCTAATTCCTTGCTGGCAATTTGTAAGTGGTAATAGTACTTACCTTATACAGTTACAGAGCAGATTACATAAATTCTGCATGTTAACTGCTTAGCACAATAGATAGCCTGGCATAAAGTGAGTACTCAGTAAATTTAACTAGTATTATTATTGCTGCTTCTGACTTCTAGCCTTCTTGTAACAAACTGCTTGCCTAATCTCCCTATTTCATATTTCCAGGTGACTGAGGTTTGACAGTGCATCATCTAAGTGAGGGACACACAAAATTAGAAATTTGGGCTCAGATCATTCTTCCAGGAATGTCTAAGATGGAAGTTTGGAGGGGAAGTCACCTCTCTGATACCCTAAGATCTATGAAAAGAGAGCTCAGTGGGACCTCTGGAAGCTGCTCAGAACAGTAACTATTCTTTGTTTGAACCAAAGAACATGGGCCTTTGGTTCTTGGACTTCCTGAAGATCACAGGGCTGTGAATGATCTCCTTTCTCCAAATATCACCATGAAATACGGTGTTCTATCTTCTGGACGTCCTGTCTTGGAGCAGCGTGACTTTGTCATTTTAAGCTGTATTTTGGCACCAGCTGGTGCTTCAGTTCCTTTTAGGTACAGCTAGAGTGCAAGACTCAGCTCTGTTTTGTCAAAAGTTTAGCTTTCCTTTTAGGTTCAAAGGATTCATTAACAAAAGAAACCACTCGTAACACACAAACAAGCAATTTCAACTTTTTTAAAGGAGATTATTTGACTTAATTTCAATATGCAGTCGTTAAAAGAAAAGAAATAGAAACAATAGACAGAAGTAACAGTGTACACAACACCAAATTGTGCCAACTTACATCCAAACGTGAACATCGTTGCAAAGGCCAGAATGACAACAATCTGGAGTCCCAGCCGGGAAAGGGTCCTGGGTGGTGCATCCATCCCACAAGTGAGACCTCCAATTGCAGTCTGAGGGGCTTCTGCTTATAATTCCAGGCTGCAAACGGGTATCATCATCAGTTTGCCTGCAAAAATGCAGCTCTGGTTTTAACTTTTTACAATGCTTCTTGCTTCACCCTGTGAATCATAAGACTTCTTAGACCCTGGGGCACTGGGCAGGACCTGAGGCGCTTAAGAGATTCCAAGACCCACTGCTTGACTTGCTGGTAACAACTGGTGTGCTTGCAGGCAGGCATGTCATCCAGGTAGGGTCCAGGCAAGGTCAGAAGTTGATCAGCGGCCTGCTTTCCTACTTCTGAAGGCTGAACAAGACCACCTCCATTTTAATTTCCCTAACAAGTTCTCTGATGGACAGTTATAATTTGTGAAACTGTATGACTATGAGGAAACAGTTGAGATTGCATTCAAAGAAAGGACAATTATCTCATTGGTGGGCAGGACACAAGGCCTAGACCTATATTTGAAGGCTGCTACTGTATTTGAAGGCTGCTACGCACATTTACAAATGGACCAGAGTCCTTGACTGAGGGGCATGGCTTCTCCTCCTACACTACTGACTTGCTCTGGAGGTTAGACCTGGAGGACACTCTTGGACAACTGAAGTCATACTGCTTCACCAGTGTGGATGTATAGAGGGTCAAGAAGGACCAGGATCTCCATAGATAAAGTAAAACTGAGAAGGAGTAACTATATGGATTTTTTTTCCTTTTACAAAATGATCTTCTTTGCTTGAAAGTTTATGGTTAATCCTTGTTTTCCCCTCAACATAGAGCTTTGGAAAAGAGAAAAGGTATCTACAAAATATTCTAATTTTCATTCCCCTTGGCTGAGCCACACTAGTCCTAATTCCTGGCCATACAGGCCAGAAATAGTTCTGCCAGCCCCTTCCTGGGTCTCAGCCAGATTCCCAAAGAGGAAAGAGAGTGAGGAACCAACGATGGGACAGGCTGTTTCTAATGGGCTCATTGCCTACAGGTTCAGACTTGACCCCTCAAAGCCACCTTTTCCAAGCTGCTTCTCTTCAGTTCCTAACGAGCTGTGATGAGGGCAAGGCTGTGTTGTTCCCTGGCTGCTGATGCTACTGCTGCTCCTTGGAGGGTGTGAAGGGCCGGGACAGGTGGAAGGGGCCCAGAGCAGCAGGAGGGACCAGGGCAGATGGAAGTGGCCTGGACAGATGAGAGGGGCTGCAGGGCAAGATGGGCTGTGCCCAAACAGCCGGAGCCCAGGTAGCTACAAGCGTCAGCTCTCCTTGGACAGGCCTGTAATATCTTTGGAAGAGAAGACAACACAGAGAACTTCTGGTCGAATTAGAAACCCCAAGTCAGGGTACGTGGGCACTGGAATGGGCCTGCATCTATGGGGTTGTGGGAAGGATCTGGCCCAGAGAAATGGTACTGGGTGGATGTATAATTCATCCAAAGTCTGAGTCAGCTGGCACATGTTCCCAGGTGAGAATACTGGAGATAGTTAATAACCAACAACATCCCAGCGGATGACACCATCTGCAGCCGAGCTGATGAATGAAAATCTAAGTGACAGTGGCAGGAGCTGGAGAGAACCTTGCAAATGAGGCTGATGGAAGAGCATGCTGAGGGAATACACCCTCCTTTTATAATCGCGCCACTCTCAGAGGCACTCCTGTCCAAGCCTGCAGGCTGCCAAGGATTGGAGAACCAAGGGCATTGCACTGCAAGAAGCAGGCAGAGGGCTTCTCAGGACACAGCTGGAAGGAAAGAGAGAAACACTGGACCTGAAATGTCCAGACCAGGCTGGGTCCTGCTTTTGCCTTGTAAGAGCTACATGACTTTCCCATGCAAACTTGACCTCTCTGGGCCTTGTGTTTATTATTTCCAAAATTAATACATGCTGGACAGGACTGTTGGGAGACTAAAATGAGATACCATCAAAGCTATTTTGGTTTCAAAATGCAAAACTCCCATTTTTAGGCAAAATGGGGAATTTTTAAAAGAATGCTGGAAGATCTCATACACTGTAATTGAAGGAAGAGAGGAGAGCCACATCCAAGAGCTCCTAGAACCAGGGGCTGAAATGCTCCCAGAACTTTCTCTTCACTTCATGCCTCTCTGGAGATTCCCTTGGAGATTAATTTCTTGAACATGTCAGAACCCAAAGTCAGTGACAACTCCCAACTTTCACATCCACTGTTTTACCAACAGAGAATTGACTCTGCTCCCCAGAATTACAGGGAAGGCCTCTGTTTGGCCCACCTAAGGCCAGGTGACCAACCTTCACTCAATCAATTGCAGGGCAGGGGGATATGGTCTGTGAAACATGGGTTTTCCTGCAGGAACCTCATGGGGGAGATGAGGTTAGAAAAATCCCAGAAGATGGAGTAGTAGAACCAGAGGGTGGTGGGTGGACAGACAATAGATGTCCACCCAGGGCTTTGTAAATTATTACGCAGGGCCCTTTCCATGTGAAGTCTTGGCAATGGCTACTGGACAAACACCCTCAGTGCTGAGAAGTGCTTTAGAGTCTTGTGTGTATGGAGACAAACAAGCTTCAGTCTCTGTTTACTGGTCTTAAGGAAGACATCTGTTCTCTGCACTTGGGGACTGCTGCCTTGAGGCAGTAGTTTTATAATCTCTGAGCTATACTTTGGCACCTGTTGAATGCTAATACTGCTGGGAAAGAACTAGGAAGAAATCTATACATAGAGTCTGAAGGTCAATTAGCATGCACCAACACATTGAACTTGAACAGCAATCAGAAAAGACTAGAAGTTTGTGCTTAAGTGGGAAGAAAATGAACTTGTCGATGGACAAAACTCTGTGGCCAGGGCAGATTATGAGAGTCATGAATCTAAGATACTTAGCTCTGGAAACTTTACTGCCATGGTTTATTATCTGGTCTCGTTGCTCCTCTTCCAAGAGCTCTGTCTACCTTGAAATAGATGGCCTGCTTTGCAAGTGGAGAGAAAGGGCATGGGGCCACACCTTGCAAAGGGGGATAAGGGGAGAGGAACATCTAATTAGAATTAAAGCTCAAGGAGCTGGGCCTCCTTATACAGTGCACAAAATGTTCTGCCTTTCTTCCCACTTTTAACTTCTCACCCAGAAGGGCTTAAGTTTCTCTGAGATTTCAGAGTGTAAACTGGCTTCTAGGTGGGCAGCCCTTGGAGGCCAGCATCAGTGGCAGTGACCCGGCACCATCAGCCTTCATTTTGTCTCCTCTAGTTTGTGCTTGGCATCTCCCGGCGATAAATCCTTCATAATTAAAGAATAAGGGGAGAGAGGAGGCAATCTTTAAAATGTTAATCCTGTCTTCATCAGCATCAGAGAGTCTTGGACTCTAAAACTGAGTAATTGTTTACACGGGCCGAACACAGCTGAATTAGAATCCCTCCTTATGCTGAACGAAAGTCAAAGTGTTAGTTGCTCAGTTGTGTTAGACTCTTTGCAACCCCATGGCCTGTAGCCTGTCAGGCTCCTCTGTCCATGGGATTTTCCAGGCAAGAATAGTAGAGTGGGTTGCCATTCTTCTCTAGGGGATCTTTCCAACCCAAGGATGAGACCTGGGTCTCCTGCATTGAAGGCAGACTCTTTACCGTCTGAACTACCAGGGATCTGGTATCGATTCCTATGCGGAAAAGCACCAGGCACAGACAATGCATTCTCAAGGCCTGGCTGAGGATCAATGACTGGGTTTCAATACCTCAAGTCTGATGATTTTGTTTCTGTGGGTGAATTTGACAGACCTTGGCCTCATAAAAGGGCTTCCCTGATAGCTCAGCTGGTAAAGATTCTGCCTTCAGCACAGGAGAGCCCAGTTTGATTCCTGGGTCAGGAAGATCCACTGCAGAAGGAACAGGCTACCCACGCCAGTACTCTTGGGCTTCCCTGTGGCTCAGTGGTAAAGAATCTATCTGCAGTGCAGGAGACCTGTGTTTGATCCCTGGGTTGGGAAGATTCCCTGGAGAAGGGAAAGGCTACCCACACCAATATTCTGGTCTAGAGAACTCCAGGGACTGTATAGTCCATGGGGTCACAAAGAGTCAGACACGACTGAGTGACTTTCACTTGTCTCATAAAACTCTGGTCAATGCTTTGCACTGAGCAGCTCTGGCATTAGGCCCATCTAACTCCTGCCTTTCTGTATCAATGGACAACAGGAAGCGGGATTCATGACAAGGAAGGATGGGGTGCCATGACAATGACACCTGTTTGGTAAAAAGTGAGTGGATTGAAGCAGGAATTGGGAATTTTAGGCATCTGTGTCCACTCCACCAACCCGCCCACATGGGCAAAAAGCTATGCCTAGGAGACTGTTTGGATTCTCTTGTACTTTATGTGATCACTGGAAAATATGAGTGACACAGGCATGGATGCAAAGAGGAAATGGTAAAATAAGAGATGGCTTGGGGCATAGAGCAAAGGGCCACAGCCTAGGAACAAGAAGTGGGGTCGCCAGAGTCCCAGGAAGGAAAAGGTCCCATGAGGGCGTTCTTAGCCTGAGAGTCTGTGAACTGGGCTGGTGGCACTGACTCTGACTTCCCTCAGATCTAACTCACTTGCTACCCACATCCTTCTGAAAGGGCCACTTTTCTGCTCCATGACTGAGTTGACCTCTGCAGCCTACTTGACTGATGACTCTGGACCTTGCTCTTAGGTTCCAAAGTTCTCAAGATGGCAAGTATCCTGACAACACTCTCCCTGGGGTTTATCTTCATGTTTCCCTCAGTGGATGCCTGTCTTAGTCTGTTTGGGCTGCTATAACAGAATACTATTATATAGTTTGTTTATACATGACAGAAATTTGTTTCTTACATTTTTGGAGGCCAGGAACTCCAAGATCAAGTCTCTGGTAAATTCCATGTCTGGTGAGACTTTGCTTCCTGGTTCACAGACAGCTGAGTTCTCACTGTGTCCTCACAGGGTAGAAGTGGTGAGAGAGCTCTCTGAGGTCTATTTTATAAGGGCACTAATCCCATTCATGAGGGCCCCACCTCAATGACATGACTACCTCTAAAACCCCCACCTCTAATTTCTTCACACTGGGCATTAGGATTTCAACATATAAGTTTTGGGAGGACATAGGCATTCATGCCATTAGAATGCCTGAAAGAATATAAATATATCTTAAAAAGAACCATAGAGGTAATCTTAAAATCAGAGTCATCTATTTGAAACTACAAATTATAAGTGGGGCTTAATTACTTATTGATAAGGAAGTTTCCTTTCCAAGGAAAAACCAACCTTTCTTTAATTTAGTGCAGATTAATAGCATCAGTGGGTTTCCCAGTTGACTCTAGTGGTAAAAAGAACCTTTCTGCTAGTGCAAGAGACATAAGAGATGTGGGTTTGATCTCTGGGTCAGGAAGATCCCCTGGAGGAGGGCATGGAAACCCACTCCAGTATTCTCACCTGGAGAATCCCATGGACAGAGAAACCTGGTAGGCTATGGTCCATAGGATCTCAAAGAGTCGGACATAATTGAAATGACTTAGCATGCACACACATAGTATCAATAAGGCTCTGGGAGTAGATTTTAAAGTATCTAATTTGGAGAATGCTTTCCAAACACTCATTTCCAAACGAAAAGCTAAGAGTTTATAATCATTCGATGAGTTTCTGAAAAGACTTGGGTGTGAGGTGGGTGCTGTGCTACCCGCATTGCTCACAAAGCTTTCTTCTTGAAGTGTTTGGCTTTTCAGTGCCATGTCTGCGTTGCCGCTTCTCCTTCCCTTCCCTCAGCTCAGCACACTGCCTCACACACACACAGACACACACACACTACAACAGAGGGGGACTCTGATTCTGGGTTTTCTGGCTATGGTGCCTTGTGCAGGACAGAAATAGAGGAACGTGAAACAGATACCAACCCACACTCAGCTCTCTCACCAAATATCAGAGCAATGTGCCCTCCCACTTATTGTTGCTGTTTAGTGACTAAGTTGCTTCTGGCTCTTTGTGATCCCATGAATAGTAGCCCGCCAGGCTCCTCTGTCCATGGGATTTCCCGGGCATGAATATTGGAATGGGTTGCCATTTCCTCCTCCAGGGGATCTTCCCAACCCAGGGATCGAAGCTGCATCTCCTGCATTGAGAGGTGGATTCTTTACCACTGAGCCACCAGGGAAGCCCCCACTTCTGTTAGTCTTGCTCTATTTATGTCAATGCAGGGCAATGGTGCCTGGTGGGGATGAGGACAGGGACACTACAGAAAAGTTGGGAATTTTCAGATGGTTCAATACTTTGCTATTCTTTCTAAACTATCTCCCATTCAAACTTTGGGCCAGGTGCTATTTTTGAACACTAAGCATGAAACAGGAATGATGAATTGTTTGGTGCCAAGGACATAAAATAAAGAAGGACAATGTAGGTAAAAATAATGCTGCTGTGATTTATGGAGTTTCTTTATGCTTTTTCTCTTTTTCCCATATTCTTCCAAATTTTTCTCAGTTTGCTTAAATAACTTCTCTCACTTTTTCTCTTACTAGGAGTGAGAAAAGGACTTAGTCATACTTTTACCTTTCCAAAGTTTGTCTTACAATAAATAACTTTCCCTCCAAAGCCATGCTCTTAATAAGGTGATGAAAATTCATTCAACAAGATTTCTTCAGCACCTACCAAATATCAAGTGCTATGGAGGAAGCAAAGGTAAGCTATCAACTGGCCCTAGGCCAAAGAGGCCACCCAGTGGCCGGGGCTAGACCGTCATGGATCTGCCCTGGATCCACGGTAGGTTGGAGGTCCCTACCCCAAGCAGACACAAGCACTGGCTAAGTTTGGGTAGGTGTTGGGTAAGGCTTCTGGAGAACCTCTTGGGGCAGTGAGGGTGGGTGATCCTTCCTTAGTAGGGAACTCTTGGTCTACTACTCAATAATGAAGATTCGAGAAGCAGAGTTAGTGGCTTTGGAGCCAGGGTGCCTGGATTTGAACCCCGCCACTGCTACATGCCACATGGGTGACCTGGGGTAATTTACTTAACCTCTCCAAAACCCCAGATTTCTCCTTGATAAAATGAAAATGATAATAGAGTCTGTCTCACAGAGTAATTCATTAGCTGCAATAATATTAATAACAACAACAATAATAACTCAAGTCCAATCCAGAACGAGGTTCATGGGCAAATATGGGCCTTTCCAGGAGGAGAATGTTTGGGACTTTCAGAAAAGTGTTACCAACCAGGGTTCTCAGCCTCCTTAATTGATAGAAATGTATCAGAGGCCAGACAAGAAATTCAAGTAAGGCTTTATCAGAGCAGCAGGGAGCGAGAACAAAGAGCAGGCTCCCTGGCTTGCTTGCTGAGGGGAGGGGCCAGCTGGTTCCTTACATGCAGTGAGGGTAGGGGTGTGTCCAGGGGTCAGGCCAGAGGGGTAGCTTGGTGGTTTGCCCACCGCTTTGGTAGTGCTATGTGCAGGGGGCATGCTCAGTACCCTGCTTGGGCTCCCAGCTCTCGGAAGAGGCAGCTGGTTTTTAGTCTTTTTGTGTCTCGCCCAGAATTTGTCTCAACTGTGTACACACCCGGTTGTCTTTAGTCCCATATAGTTTCTTTGTATTTTGTAGCTCAAGGAGACGTTTGTCCAGGTGCAAGCACTCCAGGTTCCAAGTCCCAGCCTGTCCCAAAAGGGGGCCACTGGGTCTGGATGAGGGAGTCAGATCATTAGGCTGACCGATGGGTCTGCAGACATGGGTGTTCTGGTGCCAGAATGGTTGTTAGAGGGGACCACGCACTGAGGATGTAGGGGAAGGTGAACACTTAAACCTGTGACCGGGAGGGAGGCCTGGCACCGGGGCCCACCAGCCGGTCAGCGCTCTGAGGCCCTGGGGAGGGCATGGCTGGCCCCCACAGGGCCCTGGGCAGGCTCTTGTTGGCCCAAACCCAGGGAGCGGCTCCTCCTGCCGGTGCTCAGGCAGCAGCCTGGTGGGCGGGGCTGAGTCAGCGAGTGGGACAGTCAGCAAGCATCCTCTGAAGTCCCTGCTCTCAGGGAGTTTCATTCATGGAGAAGACAGAAAAATCCATGGCTGTGAAAATCCATGAAGTGTTGCACTTGTGACCCTCCTAACATATGGTTGTGAACTTTGAAGTTGGCTTGCCTGGGATCCAAAACAGCTCTGCCGTGGACCTGCCATGTGTCCTGGGCAAGGAATTCAGCCCCTCTGTGCTTTTATTCCCTGTTAAATAGGCCTGATAACAGTAACCATCTTGTTTTTAGAAGGATTAAATATAAAGGTAAAGTGCTTGGCACAATTCTAATTATTATTATCATTAAAACTAATTAAATAAACTCCAACCACGGGACACCTGCTTTGTCCTTTCAACCAAACACTTACATTTTCTCAATGACTGTTTACTGGAAAACATTCATTACAAGGTCTTTATCAGGGTCAAGGATGTTGGATGAAGTATGCGTGTCATCTCTGGGGCTGGTGACGCAAGTGATTGTCGGGGAAGACAGACAACCACTCGCATCTGTGGTCCTTGGGACAGGGTCGGGTCTGCTTTAACTGGAGGATAGAGGAATGTCCAACAGGAGGTCAGGATTTCAGGGCTGCTGCTGACTGGCCCTGACCTCCAGAGGGCAGGGCTTGGGTGTCTGATGTCTGAGGGCCTGAGTCAGACGGCGGAATGGCCCAGCCAAGCGGGACAGTGCAGCTCAGCTCCCACAGCAACCGTGGCAAAGAGAGCCGAAGGCCAGCTGGGATCAAGAATGGATGAAACATCAGCTCTAATTTTATCTTACTCCTGGCATTGGTCTTTCTGCAGAGATAAGGAAAGAAATTGGAGATGGGAGGGCTGCAAAGGTGAAAAGGCATGGTGGCCTGACCAGAAGCAGGAGAGTAAACCTCCCTGACATAGGCATGGGGCCATCTTATCAGGAAAACTGGGGCTCCAGGGTCAGCACAGACTTGCCAGGGGGCAGGGAGTACAAGGACCCAGAGTGGGGACCAGCTATGCAAGGGACAGCCAGAAGATCCCAGGATGTCCCTGTCTAGGGAAGCCCTGGACCACTGTACATCTTGATAAGAGGAAGACTGGACCAGCTCTGCCATGACTGCAAGAGCTGGGGCAATGCCTGCCACCCACAGATGCTCTGCATCACCATGGCTGCTCCCTGGCTGTCTGCACTTTGGAAATGACAATGAATTAAGAGCAAAAGATGAATGCTGCTGGCCGGCTGTATTTATATGCTCGACTTCCATGGAAACCCAGAAGGTAGTAAATCAGTCAAAAGCCATATTTAATAACTCCTAGTAAAACCCAATTTACTCACCTGCCAACCATGGAAAAGTTGATTGCCTTGTCACAGGAGCCCCATTCACTGCAGACCATTGTAACTAACCCGGACAGAAGAATCAGCTTTCCCTTTTTTGGATAAGGATGATGCTTTGAAAATGAGCCATAAAATAGCCTAGAAGCAACATGTCTGCAGTGAATAATAGTGCTAGATTACTTTATTTGTCATATACTCCAGATCTGTCTACCTGGGTAGCCGGCATCATTCCTGAATTTTTAACAAGAGGCCTTATAGGGAAGACAGAGGAGGCAAATAACCCTCAACTTGTGAGGGAAGATATAAAGAGCCATGCCCTTTATTCCTGGCTGTTAAAAACAAGTATTTGGCCTTGGCTTTGGGGGATGATGCTAGCTGTCTGGATCACACCTTCTCAAACGCCAGTTGCATTGGTAGGTTTTCTGGGGTCCTTTCTACATCATGACCAGCTAGCTCAGTGAATGGATTGACCTGATTGAAATGATGGGGAAGCTTTCATTTCCACCTCACCGATCTCCACACACTATTGTGTGCCCCAAATTTTCTCCAACTCTGCCCACTGCCATCAACAAGCTGCTTGTTCCTGCGAAAACTCCTGATGCTCTCCAACTGTTTTCTAGATGCAAGTGCACTTTGAAATAAGTTTGAACCGAGATGGCTCAGAGCTGAAAAAGAGGAAATGATGCTGGTTACTGGGTAATTGAGTGCCCACTATCCTGTCTCTTGCATTTTTTCTTTGCTGTGTAATCAATTGTTCCAAATAGGTGAAATGATTTCTGCTTCCAATCAGAGCCATAGAGCTGGCATAACATAACATTTCCTGTATCTCTTCGGTGATCAAGAACTGGAAAACTTGCAGGAAGACTCCAGGATCCAGGACTGAGAGAGAGGCAAGGAACTTGAAGTCTGCATCCAATATCATGACTGGTGTGAGTGTCCTAGGATGCAGACCTTTCCCTCGGGCTCTGAATTCTGTCAATGCTGGGCTTGAGCCCATGTCTGCAAATAGGCCACATTTCACAATCAGCTCACTAGTTAGAGTTCTATGCTTTTGTTTGTTGCAGACTAGCCTCATTTCCAGGGCTGAACTTTGTCTCTTCAGAATTCTTTCACAGTCATAAGCAAGAGGATGTGAATTGTGCAGGCCTCCTGTTTAATGGGTGGGAGCTAAGTTTGGCTCAATATTTTAACAAATAAATTCTTTGCAGTATTTCTCAGATTAGGCTAGGAAGATATGTTCTCAGCAATCAGAACGCTTGAGACTGTCTTATTTGTCACAATTCTCCCATACTTAACTTTTTTTAAGTTGTGTAACCATTTTCCTAACACTATTAAAAGTAATCCATATGTACTTTCTGATCATCAGCTCACAACTCCGGCCTGGTTTCGGTGTTTCATTTGGTTCCCAGTTAGACACCAGCACTGCATACATTTGTTTCCCTAATGGTACACTAGATGGGGCTTCCCTGGTAGCTCAGCTGGTAAAGAATCCACCTGCAGTGCAGGAGACCCAAGTTCGATTCCTGGGTCAGGAAGACTCCCCAAAGAAGGGATAGGATATGCCCCTTAGTATTCTTGGGCTTTCCTGGTGGCTCAGATGGTAAAAAAATAAAAATCTGCCTGCAATGCAGGAGATCAGGGTGCAATCCCTGGCTTGGGAAGATCCCCTGGAGGAGGGCATGGCAACCCACTCCAGTATTCTTACCTGGAGAATCCCCATGGACAGAGGAGCCTGGTGGCCTACAGTCCATGGGGTTGCAAAGAGTGGAACATGACTAACCACAGCACAGCACACTAGGTACCTTTCTTCATAACTTTTAATGTAGGTGCTGGTTTTATCTTCACAGAAACCCTGCAGGATGGCTATTATCATTTGCCTTTTACAGAGAAGGAAACAGGCAGAGATGTTATGTGACCTTCCCCGAGTTACACAGCCAGGAAGGGCTGGAGCTGGACCCAGGTGGCTATTTGACCTCAGAGCTAGTAGCTCCTAACTGCTTTGCTATTTTGTCCTACTAGCTAATAGCACGTCACTTCCCATGTGGGGTTTCTCAAATTGGGCTCCATAGAAACCAGGAGATTTGTGAGTTTATACTAAAAATTATTGAAAGTTATTTTTCTGAAAGCAAATTTGTAAATTGCTTAAATTTGCAAAAGCACAAGCTTTGTGATAATCATTTGGGGTTTAAATCTAGACAAAGGTCTTACTAGCTATGTGATCTTAGGCATGTTTCTTTATATGTCCAACCTGTTTCCTTCTCTATTAAATGAGATATTGGTCTCCCTGTGTGGTCATTCAGAGTTTCTGTCGGAGTTATGTCATAGTTTGATGAAGCAACACGTGTAAAGTGCTGGGCATACCATGTTCAGTGAGGTTGTTCCCTCTTTCTCTCCACTCCACCACCACGTCTTCCTCTTGTCAGCTGGGTGCAAGGTCTGTGATAACAAATGCATGTCCTGAACTGGTAGAACTGCAAGAGGAGAACTATCTTTAGCTTTGTCAGTTACCACTCTTGGTCAAAGGATGAACCATTTACAGTTGACCCCTGGAATCTGCAAGGGATTGTTTCATGGATCCCCAAATCTGCAGATGCTCAAATTCTTTGTATAGCATGTTGCAGTATTTGCATATAACCTATGGACATCCTCTTGTAGTCTTTAAATCAACTCTGGGTTACAGTATAAATGCCATGTAAGCAGTTGAAAAACACAATGTAAACACTATGTAAATAGTTGCCAGTGTGCTGCAAATTCAGGTTTTGCTTTTTGAAACTTTCTGGAGTTTTTTTTTTTCAAATCAATCCAGTTGGCTGAGCCCACAGATGTGGAGGCTGTGAATATGGAGGGTCCATGCAGGTAAAAGCATTCTATGCACTGGGAAGATCATTCCAAAGAGATAATCATTTGTAGACAGCCATAAAGATGTAGTGAGGCTTCGGACAAGAAGCAAGATAAAATGTCCTAGTCTGAGGCAATAGCTCAAATTTTTATTTTTGCCATAAACTTGTGTGTTCTTGACCTGAAATTTCTTTTTAATATCTAAAATGAGAGAATTTTAATAGAACAGTGGTTTTACACTTTCTTTCTAACACTTAGAATACTTCCATCAAAAAAACAAAAAAAATTGTGTCCCTGAAAGCATGTTAGTTTCACAGAGCATGACAGATTTGATCAATTTATAGTGGCTGTCTGGGCCTAATGGAGAGAAGGATTCTATGACAATAGAGAAATCTGTGATGGATTAGCAATGTCTGCCAGGGGTGCAAAGGGTAGATAGGCTTCCCAGTGAATATCATCTTGTCTGGAAGACAGATATGATAAACAGGTAATGGGGAACATTTCAGACTCAACCAGACAGAAATGCCTGACTCCAGTTTTACTCTCTCTAGCAAACCTTTTTGCTACATGATCTTAGAATTCCTCCTAGCATCTCTGTCTATGATGTTAAATCTTGGAGGTAAAATACTAAAAAACCATATGATAATTGAAACTTTGAGAAAAATTTTATGGTTAATTACTAAAATTGCCCCAACCAAACTCAGCAGAGAAAGTGAGACTAACATCCCTGGCATTGGAACACTAAGCCCAGCCAGGATAACATCACTTTTTGCTTAAAGCTTCACTTTAATTGAGAGATGAGAAATAAATTAGGCTTTCAGGAAACAGGGGTTAGTACCAGATCATCATATTTGGCTGTGAAATGTTTAGTCTTCTCCTGCAGGCACCTGCTTCGTGTAATTGACTGTCTTGTGGGATGTTTTAATAGCCTTTTCCTAAGGGGTGAATAATGTCCACTGTAGTGCTCCAGGAGCAAAAAAAAAAAAAAAGGCCGCAGCTGGGCAAGATGCTTAGCAACTGTTACTGCGTTGAAGAGATTTGCCAAACTCAGCAATCCGAGGCAGTAGAAATTTATCATTGTGGTCATGAGGTTGACTCAGTATCAGCTAGGATAGAGACTCTCTTGCAGGAAAAGAAAGACCCTTCACTACAGTCCTGGGAAGAGACCTACCTAAATGCCCACCAAGCCTTCAGCACTCGGCACCCTCAGATCGAGGTGCCAACTCTTTGCCCTGGGCACAGAGTGTTTGTTTAAGAGAATTTGCAAAGTATTAAGGCGGAGTAACCCTCAGCAACTATCCACAAATGGCTATAAATCGTATTCTAATACAAAAGAAGAGGGAAAAAAGCCCTCAGATAAAGAACAGTTAATGACATAAATGGGTAG
The DNA here is from genome assembly GCF_019320065.1 of Cervus canadensis. Taxonomy (NCBI): domain Eukaryota; kingdom Metazoa; phylum Chordata; class Mammalia; order Artiodactyla; family Cervidae; genus Cervus; species Cervus canadensis. The sequence continues at coordinate 88,021,789 of NC_057393.1, read as the reverse complement.
TTTATAAGTATACCCTAATGTTAATGTTAGCGAATGCCACCTCCTTTATCAAGTTTTTTGCAGAGTTGAACTTAAAAATATAGTTCCAAGATGGTGAAACTACTCACTTGAGTTTTGCTGGACTGAACAAGTGTATCGATCTGATAAGAGTATATGGGGCCATAGACATTAAACGGTCAAAAAAAACAAAAAAAATTCTAACATTGGCCACGTCTTTCTTCCTGGATAATCCAATGTCATGGGCAAGTTGCTGCAGCAAAACCAGAATCCTAGTTCTTATCTGTAAATTGAGAGGGAAGGAATAGGAAGTAAAAATGAATTAAATGATTTAAGTCAATATTTTCAATTATTTACATCACAGGGTATTTACAAAGGCCTACAAACATATTATGACCTTGAAAACTAAGAACTAGCCTGACTTGGAAATAGTGTCATTATTTTTCTTTTCAAGCACATGTAAATGCTGTTATTGTCAGGCAGTTATGAAAGTCATCGCGCTTCTCAGCTGTGCATCTCCAGTCTGATGTATTTGTCTTCTATCATCCAGTGTGTATTCTGCCATCCATTCAATCAGGACATGGAAAGATGTTCAACATCATTAGCCATACCCAAGTCAAAGCCAGGTGAAATACTACTTCATGACCATGAGAATGTCTCTAATGAAAAAGACCACAACAAACGTTGGCCAGGATGTGAAGGAATTGGGAGCCTCATACCCTACCAGTAGAACGGTAAAATTGTGCTTGTGTGAGTGCTCAGTCATGTCCAACACTGGAGTGGGTTACCCTTTCCTCCTCGAGGGGATCTTCCTGACCCAGGGATCAAACTCAAGTCTCCTGTGTCTCCTGTACTGGTAGGCAGATTCTTTACCACCATGCCACTTGGAGATAATGGTACAGTGCTAAAGAAAAACAGTCTGGAAGTGCCTCAGAAAGGTTAAATATGGCATTACCATATGACCCAGAAGTTTCACTTTCAGTAATATACTCAAGAAAAAATGAAAATGCATGTATCTGTATGGCTGAGTCCCTTCGCTATTCACCTGAAACTATCAAAACATTGTTAATCAGCTATACCCCAATACAAAATGTTTTTGGTGTTAAAAAATAATAAAATTTAAATTAGCAGCAATATTCAGCTGGTAAAGAATCTGCCTGCAATGCAGGAGACCCTGGTTCAATTCCTAGGTTGGGAAGTTCCCCTGGGGAAGGGATAGGCTACCCACTCCAGTATTCTTGGGCTTCCCTGGTGGCTCAGATGGTAAAGAATCCACCTGCAGTGTGGGAGACCTGAGTTTGATCCCTGGGTTGGGAAGATTCTCTGGAGGAGGGCATGGCAACCCATTCAGGTATTCTTGCCTGGAGAATCCCCTAGACAGAGGGGCCTGGTGGGTTACAGCCGTGGGGTCGCAAAGACTTGGACACAACTGAGCAACTTAGCACAGTGTATTCATAATAACCAAATCTGGAAATAAGCTCAGCAGATCATCAGCTGATGAATGGTTAAATAGCATGTGGTATAGTCATATAAAGCAATATTATTTGGTGATGAAGTTAAAAGAAGAAAAAGAAATGCAGTACTGATGCATACTATGTATGATGTGGATGAGAATTAAAAATGTTATACTAAGTGAAAAAAGAGGCATAAAAGACCTTGAATTGTATGATTTATTTTATATGAAATGCCCAGAACAGGCAAATCTATGGAGACAGAAAGCAAAACAATTACTGCCTAGGACTGGGGAGCTCAGGGGAAATGGAGGGAGATTGTTACTGGGTGGGGGAGTTTTGGGGGGTAATGAAAATGTTCTAAAATTAATTCTGCTGACAATTGCACAAGCTTATGATTGCTGGCTCAGATGTTAGAGAATCTGCCTACAATGCAGGAAACCTGGGTTCTATTCCTGGGTCAGAAAGATCACCGGGAGAAGGGCATGGCTACCCACTCCAGTATTCTTGCCTTAAGAATGTCGTGGACAGAGGAGCCTGGCGGACTACAGTCCACGGAGTTGCAAAGACTCAGACGTGACTGAGAGACTAAGCATACATGATTATACTAAAAGCCATTAAATGGCACACTTTGAATGGGTGAATTATATGGTATGTGAATTATATCTCAATAAAACTGTTATAGAAGAAAAAGAAATAACCCAGAAAAAACTCAGAATGTTAACAGCCTAGACTAGATAATTAGAACAAGAAATCAATGGATTAAAAAAGAGGCAAGAAATGTACCATAAGCTCAATATGTGATAAAATTTGCACTCCAAATCAATAGTGAAATAATGAAATTATTTTATTAATTATTCAGTAAATTATGCAAAGAAAGTGGCCAACCATCTGTGAAAGACAATAAAGTTAGATACTATGCTCACAGTATCAATATAAAAACAAATTCCAAATGGGTTTAGAGGTAAATGGACAAAATGATATACAAGTGTTTAAAAACTAGACAAAGAATTTGTCATGTAGAAGGCCTTTCTAAACAAGAAATAAAACTGAGTGTTCTAAAGAAAAAGGCAAGCAATTCTGAATACTTGGAAATTAAAACAATTTATGACAAAAAATGGTAAAAATTTTAAAAACAAGGAAGGCTATTTAAAATGTTGCTATGGACAAATATTTAATGAATGATACATATAAGGAGTTCTTACAAATGAATAAATAGAAAAAAAATTTAGAAAAGATAAGAGCAGATAATTAACTAACAAAGAAATTTATATTATATATATATAATTTATATATAAGGCCAATAAACACCTGAAATATATGCATAGAAGTTAATATAAACAACATTTTTTTTTAACTTGTGTGATTGGCAAAAATAAAAAAGACTGGAAATACCTAATTTTGGTGATAAAATATTCACTCTCATTCAATATTCCTAGGAGATAAATTGTTAATCTTTGAGGGATCAAAATTTGGCCATATAGATCTAATTTTTTATTTATGCCATCATGGTAGTTCCAATCTAAAAATCTAGCCTTGAAAAAATGCTCGCGCAGTTGCACAAAATTATAAGTAAAGAAAATTGCAACACTGTGCATAATAATAAAATATTGGAAACAAACTAAAGGACTATATTGCTGGGGAATTATTGCATAAACTAAGGTACATCCCTCCGTGGAATATTTTGCAATTGTTAGAGTAATGTATACTGAATGGAAAGACATCCAAGATAAATTCTTAAGGAATGAAAAGCAAATCTCAAAACAATAAGCATGGAAAGATTCCATTTATATAAAATGTCTTTGTAAATATACAAAACGATTAGTAGTGCTTAGCACAATTACTGTGCGGCATGTGATATAAGGAAAAGTTTCTCTTACTTTTGACTTGCCTTCAATGAAGCTATATTTATGTATAATTTAATTTATTTCAACTGGTGCTTAATAAGGGACACAGGTTAGATCAATTCTCAGTTTCTTTATAGTTCTCCCACTCTACGACTCTGTAGAAGTATCTGTGGCTGCTGCCTCAAGCTACCTTAACCTCGGCAGACAAGAGAACCTTGCCAGCCCTAGACTTTGTGACTTGAAGCCATCTCCTATCTGATAAAATACACGGGTTTAGCAATTTTGCTTTAACAGACACCTTCCAGAGTAAACACATCTGGTTGTAGGTCAGACAGTGAGACAGTAAGCTTATCTTGGTGTCAGAGGCAGCCTGTGTGTTTGATGGCATGACCCAGGAGATGGTCCACAGTGGAGCGCCTGGAGGCTGAAGAGAGTGCTCACTTTGCTTTTCTCTAGCTGTATCGGCTGTGGGAAACTGGACACACACGTGCCAAAGAGGAAATCGTGGACAGGGGATGGGGGTGCTGTTGACCCTTCCCGCCTGCCCTTCAGCCCCTGCTCCAGAGAGAAAGCAGGGCAACCATCCCATCTGATAGCATCAACCGTGTCTAAGGTAGACTCTTGGGCGGTGTCACCAGAAATCTAAGCAGAGACTTTAAACGCACAACATACGTAGACCATCTTGGTTAGGAAACTGATGGCAAAGAACAGAAAAATTCTCAAGCTTTCATTTCACACTTCAACATACAAAATGCAAAATTATATCTGGGCCACATAGAGAATAAAACTGGAATACGAAGGTGAGGAGTTGGGACCAACTTCGCCTTCCCCACCCCTTCCTCTCCTCTCTGTCTCTCTCTCACACACGCACACACACACCGAGCTCTTATCCCTTCTGAGGGACCAAATATTCCTTCTCCTTCGTCCTTCCTTCTTCCTGCCTTCTCTCTGTCCATCCGTCTGTCTGACTCTCTTTTTCTCCCTCTCAGTGGGCGCCTTCCGCTTTCAGAAGCCCACAGTAGCCATTTATTTCAGATGAGCACCATGACTTCAGCCTTTGATATCCAAATTCTAAATCAGAAGTGAAAGATCTGGCTGTCTCAGACCAGCTTAGGAGCTGGGCCTCAGTAGGTCCTGGTAATTGCTCTTCATCTGAGCAGTAAGGAAGCAAGAGAGGCAGGCAGCAAGAGCAGTGGGCAGCCTGGGCTCAAAGTCTCTGGGAGGAAGGCCATTGTTAGAAAAGGGCTGGATCAGTCCACACGATAGAGTCTCAGATTGAAAGGGCACTTGGACTAACACAGCTTCCTCCCCAGGGTCTCCTACGTGACCTTCCTCACATTTGTGGTTTAGCCTCTGCCAGAACGTTCCAGAGGGGTGCCTCCCTGCTGCAGCGAATCTCAGTTTAAAGCAGCACTGACCAGGACTAGAGTCCTGATACTGACTCTGAGCCTTCCTCGTGTACGCCTGCCAGCCTCGCACTCTGTCTTCTCTATGGGAGTCACGCCAGCTCCTGAGAGGTATGACCATCAATTCTTGGAAGGCTTTGTAGGAGCATGTGCCTGAAAGTTGCATTTCCACAAATCAGTGTGAAATCAGTGAAGAAAAGCACCCCTTCTGTCTAGGCAGTTCTTACACGCCTTTATCCTGACACTCAGTCCACTTGGAGGACTGTTGGCCTTGTTGCTGAACTGGAATTCATTAATTCACACAGGCATACATTCATTCATTCAACAAATATTTACTGCATGTCTACTATGTGACTTCCCTGGTAGCTGAGCTGGTAAAGAATTCACCTGCAAAGTAGGAAACCCTGGTTTGATTCCTGAGTCAGAAAGATCTCCGGGAGGATGCCATGGCAAGCCACTCCAGTATTCTTGCCTGGAGAATCCCCACGGACAGAGGAGCCGGGTGGGCTACAGTCCATGGGGTCGCAAACAATCGGACGTGACTGAGCTACTAAGCACAGCTCAGCACTATGTGGCCAGCACGGTAGCAGACGCCAGGCACAGAGTTTGACCAGGGAACATACCTCTGTCCTCATGGAGAGAAGGGGCGCAGCGTCTATCAACAGAGGAATGGATAAAGAAGATGACATACTGCTCAGCCATAAAAAGAAGGAAATAATGCCATTTGCGGCAACATGGATGGTCCTAGAGATTATCATACTAAGTGAAGTAAGTCAGACAGCAAAGACAAATGCCATATGATATCACTTATATGTGGAATCTAATAGAAAAAGGATACAGGACTTCCTTGGCGGTCCAGCGGTTAAGAATCTGCCTGCCAAAGCAGTGGACACTTTTTCCATTGCTGATCCAGGAAGATCCCACATGCTGCAGGGCAACTAAGCCCATATGTCACAACTACTGAAACCCAACACCTAAAACCCATGCTCCACAACAAGAGAGGCCACTGCAAGGAGAAGCCCATGCACTGCAACTGGAGAGTAGCCCCTACTTGCTTCAGCTAGACAAAGCCCACGCACAGCAACGAAGACTCAGCACGGCCAAAAATAACAAATAAGTAAATAAAAATTCCAAAGATGATACAAATGAACTCTGTTGCAAAACAGGAACAGACTCACAGATCTTGAAATCAAACTTATGGTTACCAACCGGGATGTTTCCAGTCGCCCAGTCATGTCCGACACTTTGCGACCCCACAGACTGCAGCACACCAGGCCTCTCTGAGGGGAGATAAATCAGGTCTTTGGGATTAATTAGGTGCACACTTCTATACATAAAATGGATAAACAGCAAGGACCTACTGTACAGCACAGGGAATGTGATTCAGTGTCTTGTAATAACCTGTAATGAAAAGGAATCTGAAAAAGTGCATATATGTTTATGTGCGTGTGAAACTGAATCACTTTGCTGTATACCAGAAACATTGTAAATTGAGTATGCTGCTGCTGCTAAGTCGCTTCAGTCGTGTCTGACTCTGTGCGACCCCATAGATGGCAGCCCATCAGGCTCCCCCATGCCTGGGATTCTCCAGGCAAGAACAGTGGAGTGGGTTGCCATTTCCTTCTCCAATGCATGAAAGTGAAAAGTGAAAGTGAAGTCACTCAGTCGTGTCCGACTCTTAGCGCCCCAATGGACTGCAGCCCACCAGGCTCCCCTGTCCACTGGATTTTCCAGGCAAGAGTACTGGAGTGGGGTGCCATTGCCTTCTCCATAAATTGAGTATACCTCAATAATGAAAAAGAAAAAAACTGTATATATCATTCATAGGATGAAAGAATTGTGAAAGAAAAACCAGGTGCTGGGCGCTGGTAGCAGAGAGGGACCAGCTGGGTCAGGATGATCAGAACATCTTTTCTCAGGAAGTGAGGCCAAGGCTAGGGACAGTGAAGTGAAGTCGCTCAGCCATGTCCGACTCTTTGTGACCCCATGGACTGTAGCCTACAAGGCCCCTCTGTCCATGGGATTCTCCAGGCAAGAGTACTGGCGTGGGTTGCCATTTCCTTCTCCAGGGGATCTTCCCGACCCAAGGATCAAACCCGGGTCTCCCACGTTGCAGGCAGACGCTTTACCGTCTGAGCTACCAGGGAAGCCCTAGTGGACACTAGCAGGCAGGATAATTTACAGTGGGAAGGGAAGCCTTTTGGGACAGAGAGGAGCCTGCGCAGACCCAGAGGCAGTGGGAGTTTGACCAACTTGAGGCAGGAGGAAGAGGCCAGTCTGCCTGGAGGTTAGTGAGTGAGAGGGAGATGGGGATAGAGGAGGCCGCCAGCAAAGCCAGCAGGGCACAGCCAGAGGAAGGGGGAGGGCCACTGCCAGGCTCCAAGCGGGGAATGAAGTGGCCATATTTTTTATTTTACAAGCTCACCCTATCTGCTGTGCAGAGTAAATTAGAGAGAAGGCAGAGTGGGCAGGAGAAGGGCAGATGGGAGGGACCCTGGATCGCCATAAGAGAGCTGCTTGGACCAGGGGGGTGGGGAGCAGGAGAGACAGTAGAGTTTGAACAACATCAAATTCAGTAGATTTTGAAGGCAGAGGACTTTGTGATTGGGAGGGGAGGGAGGGGGTGAGTCGTTTATATTGAGACAAAGAACGGTAACAGTGTATTCAGTGCGGGGCCCCAATATGTAAGAGATGCTTGGGAAACATCCAAATACAGATGTCAAAATTCTAAATGGAAAAAAATGTCTAAGTTGAAGTCTGTGGTAATTTTAACTAGAATTCTGTGGGCAGCGTTTACTGTATTGCTGAAAAGCAAACCCTAACTCACTAAGATTCCAGTGGATAGGATAATTCTTCACTATTTTATAAATGTGGAACAATCAAAATGCAGACAATCATTTTGTGAATAACACGTCTTGAGTAAATGTGTTTGTCTTCAGCGTTTGGAGAAACTGAGACTGTTCCGTAATCCAGCCACCGTGTTTCCATGAAACTACCGTTTTATTACACTTTCCTCCTCCCTCACTTCTTTGTTGGGAGTAATCTGTCCATGCGGATGAGTTTCCGGGCTCTCGGGCCTCCTGGGGGGAGTAGGTGGTGGTTCTGTGACAGCGTCAGCGGGACTGATTTCTAATTAGAACCCAGTGTAGGAATCATGATGCATGAGAGCACGACTCTGATAATGAATAGTGACACCTTCAAAAATAGCTGATCAAAACCCATCTGCTCAGAGCTGCAGCCCAATATGAGGGTGGTCCTTGGAGCTGCATGCCTGTAGGGTGAACCCAAAGCTCTCCAAGGCAGGGCAGAGGGGCAGAGGAGACAGGGTCAGGGCCCGGGATTCCAGACCACTCACTTTGCACCAGACCACCCCTCTCTCATCTCATCCAAGCCCACGAATGAAAGGTAGTTGACACAGCCTGTCTCAGGAGTCCTAGAGCTTCCTGAAGCTGATGCAGATCCTACCTGGGTGTGTCCAGTATTTTGCATTTACAATAACTAACAGGGATCCCCAGGTGGGGGACTCAGACTTGCAGGCTTGCCTTGGGCATGTCTGTTTTCTTCCCTCGTGATGTTAACTGAGACTGGCCTCCAAAGCTTAGATGAGCTGTCACACTTCCTCCTGTCCCCCTGCACCCTTAGCCCCTACCCATCCTGTTAATTATTTGTTCAGAAGGTCCCTGGCCCAAAGAAATCTCTGTTCATTTCCACCCAGACTCTGGCAGCCCCATTGTGAGATGAGCTGCTTCTCAGTGGCTGGGGCTTTATTTGTGCATAAGCAGACCCGGAGCCCTGGGCCCCAGGGGTCTTGCCACAGCCCAGATTCACAAAGGGCCCATGAGACTCGGAAGGGTGGTTCCCAAGGCTACCAGCCAGCAAAGGGAGGAGTGATGATGGAAGCCTGCCCACAGATGGGGGAGGGCTGTGCTTTGGAACTGTGGCGTTAGAGAAGACTGTTGAGAGTCGCTTGGACAGCAAGGAGATCCAACCAGTCAATGCTAAAGGAAATCAGTCCTGAATGTTCATTAGAAGGACTGATGCTGGAGCTGAAGCTTCAATGCTTTGGCCACCTTTATGCGAAGAACTGGCTCATTGGAAAAGACCCTGATGCTGGGAAAGATTGAAGGCAGGAGAAGGGGACGACAGAGGATGAGATGGTTGAATGGCATCACCAACTCGATAGACATGAGTTTGAGCGATCTCCAGGAGTTGGTGATGGACAGGGAAGCCTGACGTGCTGCAGTCCATGGGGTCGCAAAGAGACACGACAGAGTGACTGAACTGAACGGAGGGCCAGGGTGTGCAGGGCAGAGGGCTCCCTCCCTTAACTTCCAGGAGAGCTGCCTGTCCCCTCTAGCTCCATAAGGCTGCTCAGTGGCTCCAACACTGTTCCGCAGTGACGGCATTACAGAGACAAAGCAGCTTCTGTTTGGAGGCTTCAGTTTGGATGAACTTGCTGAACAGCCTGGGGGGAGGTGTTTCCAGGCAGCTGGGTAAGGCATGTTTGCCTCTGGCTCTGGGATTGACCTTGACCCAGTGGCCAGGAAACAAAGGGCCTGCTGCTGAGACAAGGATGGGGAGGAAGGCTGGTCCACTCCTGTCTTGGCTGGGCTTTCTGGTCCTCACTGCTCCTTTCCAGAACCACCATTCAGATGACTTCACAAGTCTAAGGTTCTCCCCACTGGTCAGACTTTCTTTCATTTGATGTTTCACCCAGAGCAACTTGGTTTGCCAGGTGGCTCAGTGGTAAAGAATCCAGCTGCTAAGTAGGAGTTGTGGGCCCTGAGTCAGGAAGATGCCCTGGAGAAGAAAATGGCAACCCACTCCAGTATTCTTGCTGGGAAATCCCATGGGCAGAGGAGACTGGCAGGTTACAGTCCATGGGGTTACACTGAGTCAGACACTGTAACTTAGAGATTAAACAACAATCAGAGCGATTTACAGATCCAAGAGGCTGACCACAGGCAGGGCTCTTAGTAAGCATAAGTATTTCTGGACATGTGATGGGGTCAACAAGAATGTTGCTGGCTTTTATACATCAACCAGCTCAGAATAGGGTGTAGAGGAAAGGTCACACCCAGGCAGCATGGATGCTACTGAGGAGGGCAGATGACCATGCAGATCAGTCTTCTCAAAGGAATTTTGGGTTTGGGAAATTAATCACCATTCTTGTTGTGACCTATATCTTGAGAACCGTTTGGTCTGGGGAGGTTGACTCATCCTAACAAAACTCACTAGAAAATTAAGTATACAACCAGAATGTCTGTTTTTAATTTTAGAATGAGAAATTGAACTGTCAGGTAGACCAGATGTTCACACTGGTCTGAGTGCTAACATTTTTCTCTCCCTGTGGGCAAGTTATATGAGAAGTGAAATATGAAAATGATGTTCAGCGGGAATAGAGTTAGAGCAGGAGGTATATATGTACAAATAGGTATGATAGCACACACAGACAAAAATGGCTCTCATGAAGGAATGAAGGAAGAAGTTATAAAAACTGTAAGTATAGAGCCCACAGATCCCTAGACACAGGAGCCACAGCACGACATGTAGAGAAAGACCAGGGCTGATCAGGAGACAAAGGGAAGAGGGAAAATGTGAGCAAGAGCCTTAATGTGATTTCCATGGGAAGGAACATGTGAGGCAGACTCAGAAACCTCAGATTCGGCTAGTTTGCTAATTCCCAGCAGGTTCTGGGGCAGACAGGCTGCCCTAGTTGTCTGTGCCTGGCCCTCTGGCCCTGGGATGATTAGGGCAGATGGATAGGGTTAGGGTTAGAGCCTGATAGAGAAGGTGGTTGGGACATGGGCTCTAGATTCATTGATTTGCGTTTGAAAGGTACATTTCGAGGTGAGTTGTTCATCTTCCCTCAGTTCAGTTCAATTCAGTCTCTCAGTGGTGTCCAACTCTTTGCTACCCCATGGACTGCAGCACTCCAGGCCTCCCTGTCCATCACCAACTCCAGGAGCTTACTCAAATTCATGTCCATTGAGTCGGTGATGCCATCCAAACATCTTATCCTGTCATCACCTTCTCCTCCCGCCTTCAATCTTTCCCAGCATCAGGGTCTTTTCCAATGAGTCAGTTCTTTACATTGGGTGGCCAGTGTATTGGAGTTTCAGCTTCAACATCAGTCCTTCCAATGAAGAGTCAGGACTGATTTCCTTTAGGATGGACTGGTGGGATCTCCTTGCAGTCCAAGGGACTCTCACGAGTCTTCTCCAATACCACAGTTTGAAAGCATCAATTCTTCAGCACTCAGCTTTCTTTATAATCCAACTCTCACATCTATACATGACTACTGGAAAAACCATAGATTTGACTAGATGGACCTTTGTTGGCAAAGTAACATCTCTGCTTTTTGATATGCCGTCTACGTTGGTCATAGCTTTTCTTCCAAGAAGCAAGCATCTTTTAATTTCATGGTTGCAGTCACCATCTGCAGTGATTTCGGAGCCTCCCAAAATAATGTCTGTTACTGTTTCCACTGTTTCCCCATCTATTTGCCGTGAAGTGATGGGACCAGATGCCATGATCTTAGTTTTCTGAATGTTGAGCTTTAAGCCAACTTTTTCACTCTCCTCTTTCACTTTCATCAGGAGGCTCTTTAGTTTTCTTCACTTTCTGCCATAAGGGTGGTGTCATCTGCATATCTGAGGTTACTGATATTTTTCCCGGCAGCTATGTGCTTCATCCAGCCCAGCGTTTCTCATGACGTATTCTGCATATAAGGTGACAACATACAGTCTTGACGTACTTCTTTCCTAATTTGGAACCAGTCTGTTGTTCCATGTCCACTTCTAACTGTTGCTTCCTAATCTGCATACAGATTTCTCAAGAGGCAGATCAGGTAGTCTTTTATTTCCATCTCTTTAAGAATTTTCCACAGTTTGTTGTGATCCACACAGTCAAAGTCTTTGGCATAGTCAATAAAGCTGAAGTAGACGTTTTCCTGGAACTCTCTTGCTTTTTTGATGATCCAATGGATGTTGGCAATTTGATCTCTGGTTCCTCTATCTTTTCTAAATCTAGCTTGAACATCTGGAATTTCATCGTTCACGTACTGTTGAAGCCTGGTTTGGAGAATTTTGAGCATCACTTTGCTAGTGTGTGAGATGAGTGCAATTGTGCAGTAGTTGGAGCATTCTTTGGCATTGCCTTTCTTTGGGACTGGAATGAAAGCTGACCTTTTCCAGTCCTGTGGACTCTGCTGAGTTTTCCAAATTTGCTGGCATATTGAGTGTAGCACTTTCACAGCAGCATCTTTTAGGATTTGAAATAGCTCAATTGTAATTCCATCACCTCCACTAGGTTTGTTTGTAGTGATGCTTCTTAAGGCCCCCTTGACTTCCCATTCCAAGATGTCTGGCTCTAGGTGAGTGATCATACCATCATGATAATCTGGGTCATGAAGATCTTATTTGTATAGTTCTTCTGTGTATTCTTGCCACCTCTTCTTAATATCTTCTGCTTCTGTTCAGTCCATACCATTTCTGTCCTTTATCGAACCCATCTTTGGATGAAATGTTCCCTTGGTATCTCTAATTTTCTTGAAGAGATCTCTAGTCTTTCCCATTCTGTTGTTTTCCTCTATTTCTTTGCATTGATTACTGAGGAAGGCTTTCTTATCTCTCCTTGCTATTCTTTGGAACTCTGCATTCAAATGTGTATATCTTTCCTTTTTTCCTTTGCTTTTCACTTCTCTTCATTTCACAGCTATTTGTAAGGCCTCCTCAGACAGCCATTTTGCTTTTCTGCATTTCTTTTTCTTGGGGATGGTATTGATCCCTGTCTCCTGTACAATGTCACAAACCTCCATCCATAGTTCTTCAGGCTCTCTGTCTATCAGATCTAGTCCCTTAAATCTATTTCTCACTTCCACTGTATAGTCATAAGGGATTTGATTTAGGTCATACCTGAATGGTCTAGTGGTTTTCGCTACTTTCTTCAATTTCAGTCTGAGTTTGGCAATAAGGAGTTCATGATCTGAGCCACAGTCAGCTCCCAGTCCTGTTTTTGTTGACTGTATAGAGCTTCTCCATCTTTGGCTGCAAAGAATATACTCAATCTGATTTCGGTATTGAAAATTGACCATCAACCATCTTGATCATCTTCCTTAGAAATGGGTTAAACCCTGGGAGAGGATGGAGAAGCAGTCCATCCAGGGTTACTAAGGCCCCAAGAGATCAAAGCTAAGAGTATGGAATAATAGAATAAAAAGGCATGATTAATATAATAGATAATCTTCTATGTATGTTTGTGAGTGATTTGAATGTTTAATAGATTCAGTAAATTTATTGACTTAACGTTGCCTACTGTGGATAAGTTGTACAGATTACCCCTGCCTTATTGGAGCTCATAGTTCAGCATCAGTCTCCAGAAGCCCAGTAAATCTGTATCCATAATAAGAAAATAAGGATATACCCAGCTGAGATTTGCCTTTGCCCACTTGAGCATGTTCTCTGACAGTGCTCAGATGGTCACTACCAACATATGTCTCTATGACTTTGCATTTTCTGACTTTCTAGACCTTTCCTGACCATGTTCTGAAGGACATGGTCCTTGTTTAGGTACAATGATACATCTAATCAGGGCATAGACCACACTATTTGGCATGATAGCCTTTCAGGTTCTTGCAATTGATTGTACACAGCTCAGTCCTGTGCAGATTTCATCATTTAAAATGTGTATCTTCAAGAACCATCTTCAAGGCTGTTTTCACACATTCCAAGAAAGAAAACTCTGGGGACTGATTGCAATATGTGATTTCTCAGACCAAGATGTCCCAGAATCATAACCATTTCCACTGTCCTAAGAAATACCCTTTATCACACTCCCCAAGTATGGCTTTCAGAGGGGAGGGGAGAGAAAGTTTGGAATAAAACATCCCCCTTCAGAGCCAGTTGATTCAGAACATGCCATGTAGGTCATGTGTCTTCAAGGAACTCTGGCAGACACATTTGTGGTGTACACAGTCTCAACACTCTAAAGAGAAGGTCAGCATGAAGCACAATGAAACACCTATTATTTTTAGCAATTTTCATCTCACAAAGGTCCAGTTCTACAATGGGGTTTTCAGGTCAGTATTTGCAACCCAAGACACAATTCTCAGTAGGAACAATGTTACAGAAGTTATGCTGCATAATTGTTCCCCCAAACCTGCTTCCCTTTGTCTAGAAGGTCCGGCACTGGAGATGAGAAGCTCATGCATGGATTATGCCAGTTACCTGAAGATGAAAACACCAGTTCAGTTCAGTTCAGTTGCTCAATTGTATTCGACTCTTTGCGACTTCATGGACTGCAGCATGCCAGGCTTCCCTGTCCACCACCAACTCACAGACCTCCAGTCCAGTTCAGTTACTCTGTTGTGTCCAACTCTTTGCGACCCTGTGAACTGCAGCACGCCAGGCCTCCCTTTCCATCACCAACTACCAGAGTTTACTCAAACTCATGTTCATCAAGTAGGTGATGCCATCCAACCATCTTATCCTGTCATCCCCTTCTCCTCCTGCCTTCAATCTTTCCCAGCATCTTTTACAATGAGTCTTTTCCCAGGGTCTTTTCCAGTGAGTCAGTTCTTTGCATCAGGTGGCCAAAGCATTGGAGTTTCAGCTTCAGCATCGGTCCTTCCAATGAATATTCAGGACTGATTTCCTTTAGGATGGACTGGTTGGATCTCCTTACAGGCCAAGGGACTCTCAAGAGTCTTCTCCAACACCACAGTTCAAAAGCATCAATTCTTCAGTGCTCAGCTTTCTTTATAGTCCAACTCTCACATCCATACATGACTACTGGAAAAACCATAGATTTGACTAGATGGACATTTGTTGGCAAAGTAATGTCTCTACTTTTTGATATGCTGTCTAGGTTAGTCATAGCTTTTCTTCCAAGGAGCAACCATGTTTTAATTTCATAGTTGCAGTCACCATCTGCAGTGATTTTCAAGCCTGCAAAAATAAAGTCTCTCACTGTTTCTCCATCTATTTGCTGAAGTGAAGGGACCAGATGCCTTGATCTTAGTTTTCTGAATATTGAGTTTTAAGCCAGATTTTTTAATCTCCTCTTTCACTTTCATTAAGAGGCTCTTTAGTTCTTCTTCACTTTCTGCTATAAGGGTGGTGTCTTCTGCATATCTGAGGTTATTGATATTTCTCTTGGTAAACTTGATTCCAGCTTGTGCTTCATCCAGCCCAACGTTTCTCATGATGTATACTGTATATAAGGTAAATAAAAAGGGTGACAATATACAGCCTTGACAAACTTCTTTCCTGATTTGGAACCAGTCTGTTGTTCCATGTCCTGTTCTAACTATTGCTTCTTGCCCTCCAGACAGATTTCTCAAGAGGCAGTTCAGGTGGTCTTGTATTCCCATCTCTTTAAGGATTTTCCTCAGTTTGTTGTGATCCACACAATCAAAGACTTTGGCATAGTCAATAAAGCAGAAGTAGATGTTTTTCTGGAACTCTCTTGCTTTTTCAATGATCCAACGGATGTTGGCAATTTGACCTGTGGTTCCTCTGCCTTTTCTAAATCCAGCTTGGGTGAATTTAACTCAGTTGACTATTATATTAACTACTCTGGGCAAGAATCCCTTACAAGAAATGGAGTAGCCATCATAGTCAACAAAAGAGTCCAAAATGCAGTGCTTGGATGCAATCTCAAAAACAACAGAATGATCTCTGTTCATTTCCAAGGCAAGCCATTCAATATCATGGTAATCCAAGTCTATGTCCCGACCAGTAATGCTGAAGAAGCTGGAGTTGAGCGGTTCTGTGAAGACCTATAAGACCTTCTAGAACTAACACCCAAAAAAGATGTCCTTTTCATTATAGGGGACTGGAATGCAAAAGTATGAAGTCAAGAAACACCTGGAGTAACAGGCAAATTTGGCCTTGGAGTACAGAATAAAGCAGGGCAAAGGTGAATGGAGTTCTGCCAAGAGGATGCACTGATCATAGCAAACACCTTCTTCCAACAACACAAGAGAAGACTCTACACATGGACATCAGCAGATGGTCAACACCAAAATCAGATTGATTATATTCTTTGCAGCCAAAGATGGAGAAGCTCTATACAGTCAGCAAAAACAAGACCGGGAGCTGACTGTGGCTCAGATCATGAACTCCTTATTGCCAAATTCAGACTTAAATGGAAAACATCGGTGCAGAGACAATAGCCAGGTAAGTGAGGCCATCAGCACAGAGACTCCAGGATCTTGGTAGGGAGAGCTCCTGCCAGTACAAGGAGACCTTGAAATTGGCCAGTCTGTGCGAGATAAAGGTATAAGGATGTAAAAGTAGGATGTTTTCACGGGGCCAGCCCTTGCACAAGCAGGCAAATCTTGCCTTCCTCACTCTGCCTTCAGTCTTCTCTGTCCGCACACAGGTTCTTCCTTCCTGGTCTCACACTGCCGACTTGTATATCAGTTACAGAAATGATCAGGATGACAGAAAAACCTAAATAAGCTCCAAAAACTCTCCCGTGATAAAGAATCCTAGTGGTTGTGCAGATAGTGGGGGTCCCACTTCAGTTCTTTGCTCATCCGTCTGAGCATGTGCTCCAGGTGGGAAGCAGGGGATCTTCTTCCACACCCTCCATCTTTCCACTTGCATCTCATTAGCCAGAGTTTAGTCACATGGCCACAACTAACTCCAGGAGGAAACAGGTAATACCTTCTGTTGTTATCGAGTCCAGGCTCAGACTGCTTAGTGCATGACAGACTTATTAATCAAGAGATGAGTTGTTGGGGCAAGGAATAGACACTTTATTTGAAAGGTCAGCAGACTGAGAAAATGTTGGACTGCTCTCCCAAAGAACCATCCTACCTGAGTTAGAATTCAGATTTCTTTTATACCAAAAGGAGATGAAGTGTGGTTGCTTGTTGCAAACTTCGAGATGTCGAATCCTTTGTTCTTGAAGCTGTCAATGTAAATCAGGTCAGGATGTTTCTATGAACCCCCAACAAGGCAAATGGTAATCTCTGTTCAGCAACTCTTTATCTCTATATAAATAAAAAAGTAGGACTTCCCTGGTGGTCCAGTCGTTGGGAATCTGCCTGCCAATGGAGGGAAAACACAGTTCGATCCTTGGTCTGGGAAGATGCCACATGCCGCAGGATAACTGAGCCTATGTGCTGCAATTACGGACGCCTCCGTGCCCTGGAGCCCGCGCTCTGCAGTAGGAGAAGTTGCACAATGAGAAGCCCAGAACTCAAGAGAATTGCCACCGCTTTCCAAAACTAGAGAAAGCCGGTGCACAGCCATGAAGACTCAGCACAACCAAAAATAAAAAATAAATCAAATTTTAAGTGGAAAAGTATTATACCTTTAAAGATCAGAGACTTGAGGATGAGCTATCCTGCATACTTCAGGCTGTAGGCAACAGTTTTAACTTGTAGCAACAAGTTGGAGTCAGATTTGTTCTTCCCTATTTTGCTGTTCTCCTATGTTGGAGAAGGAAACGGCAAACCACTCCAGTATCCTTGCCAGGAAAATCCCATGGACTGAGGAGCATGGTGGGCTGCAGTCCATGGGGTCACAAAGAGTTGGGCGCGACTGAGCTACTAACACATTATGCTGTTCAGAGCACCAAAATATATCCTCTCAATTCTCACAGTGTTTCTGTGAATTAAATGGTTATTATCCCGATTTAATGATCTGGAAACCGAGGCCTAGAGAACACGCCCGTAGCTGGCAGAGCTGGGATGTGATGCTGCAGATTTAACTTTGTTGCCCTGAGATCAGCAAAGGTCTAAAAATGCAGTGGGATCAGCCTGTGCAGGACTTGGGATTGCCCCTGCCCATGGCCACAGATGCATGAGCATCCCACAGCTGCATTCACACGTCCCCTTGTTAACCCTGCAGACGGGAGCTTGCCCTCCTGCCAGAACGCGGCTGGGTGGTGACTTTCTTCAAGTCCCCTTGCTGCAGTTTTGCTCTCATTAGGTCACAGAGTGCCCTCTGTCAATCCTGCTTTCTTTTACTGTCAGCCGCTGGTGGTTTCAATCATGTCATTCTAATGTCAGGCATAAACATGGCCTCCAGCAGCACCAGCACCTGCCAGATTAGGAAGGTGCTGCCGTGCCTGCAAATGTCAGAGGTCAGAGCTGCATGCAGCAGACAGGAAGTGGAGCCACAATGGAGGCCAGGGGATAAGGGGGGGAAGGCCCCTTCCACATCAGTGGAGTCCTTACACAGATGGTGTTGCAGCTGATCTAACCCTATGTCAACCCTTGGATCAGAGGGGTGCCGTCCATGACTCAAGGGCACTCCAGTTGAATCACAGAAGAGCTGGTTCTATCACCCAGAGGATCCAAGAGGAGAGAGAATAGGGGACAGGCCAGGGCCCACAGAGGAGCAGACATGGCCAAGTGAGAACCAATGGTTAAGGTCAGGGTCCAAAGCCAGAGGCCAAGGTTTGGAGTCAGGAATGGTCACCAGGGCATGAGGATGGATGCTGGCACCATGTGGGCGGGCTAAATGCTGCCTGTGGGCAGAACGGATCAACATGCTGCTGTCTGGGAGGCAGACTGACCCTCCCACCGTGTGTGGTGCAGTTTGGGACGACAGCAAGAGGGCCCTGGAATCCAGCCCTGGTGCTTCGGGCCTCACTGTGTGTATGATCTGAAGAAGGGCCTTCCCGAGGGACGCCCTTCCTGATTCATACCAAGATGCCCCAGAGGCCAGGGGCAGCCTTGGAAGTAGGTGTGTCCACCAGAGGACGCTCCCCGAGGCCTCGCCTCTGCCCCTGGCTTCTACCCCTAGACACACACAGATGTCTCCTGGGGTACAAGTCAGAAACCTCGGAGTGAGAAGGTGCGTCACAGACCTGTGCTGGGCAGGAGTCCCTCCCTAAAAGTCCCATCCTAAGGGGCCTCCTTAAGGGCTCAGACTCTGAGCTATGACCCTTCTGCTAGAACTCCCAGCCCTTAATCTGCCTCCCATGCTAAAGCCTCCAGTTACTTGGGCATCAGCCTTACCTGCCCAGCATGCTCATGAACCAGCTGCCTCTGTGTCCTCCAAAATATCCAGCCCAGGCCTCGGAAGACAAGGCTTGAGAATTCTCACCACTTTCGTCTGGCCCTGGGCTTCCCTGGGGCTTCAGTGGTCCTCCCGGCCAGACGGAAAGGGACTGAGTTGGGGGACTGGCCACCCCTGCCCCCCCAACACACACACACACACAAAGAATGATAACGTGATAATCATAAGAGACTCTAACTACACACCTGAGCCTGTTGGGAAGTTCTACTCAATGAGCGCCTACTACTTGTTGGATGTCTCTAAGAGAGCTTATAATTTAAGCTCCACCGCAGGATGATGCATTTCCTGTTACTATACTCACTATTCCATTGAGGGACCAACAACTCAGAGAAAGTGTGAGTCGCTCAGTTGTGTCCAACTCTTTTGCTGCTCCATGAACTGCAGCCCACCAGGCTCCTCTGTCCGTGGGATTCTCCAGGCAAGACTGCTGGAGTGGTTTGCCATTCCTTTCTCCAGGGGATCTTCCTGACCCAGGGATTGAACCCCGGTCTCTAGCATTGCAGGCAGATTCTTTACCATCTGAGCCACCACGGAAACCCAACTGCTCAGAGAGGGTAACTGATTTGTCTAAAGACACACAGCAGGATTGAAACTCAGTTTTTATGCCAAATTCAAATATTTCTTTATTTTTCCTTTTCCCATATACCATCATTTCTTCAGTTCACAATAAACCTTTTCTTGGACATTTAGCATAATGCTAGGCACTGTGGGTCCAGTGATAAATAAGACACAATCTCTACCCTTAAAACAAGTTTGCTTATGGATTCCAGCAGAAAAAGATCATCTGAATGGAAATGATGTAATTTTACAAATTACATCATTACATGTTAGCAAATGCATGATCAAGCACAATGGCCTCTGGAAGTTCTCATCCCAGGATTACAAAGGCAGACTTTTCCAGCCCTACTGTGTCAGGAGGGCACTCATTGTCTCTCCAAGGCCATGGCCAGTGCTCACAGATTGGGGCCTGAAGACAGAAGTTCAGTTGGAAGTGAATGAGCTTGCTGGGCTGTGTGCACAGCTCTCAGAGCTGCTTGGGCTCCAGCTCTGCACAGAGCTGAGTGATGGAGGGAAGACGATGCTCAAGCTCCCTCCTCCTCCCACACCATCCTATGCTCCCCAGCTGGGGCTGGTCCTGGGCAACAGCATTGATAGAGCTGCTTCTGTAGACAGTTCTCACGGTTCCAAACTTTACCCAGGGACTCAGTTTGCAGAACAAATAGCAACGGGTCTGTTTTGTGCAGTGGGGTGGACAATGGAGAAGGAAACCGAAGCCAGTATTCTAATTCACAGGGTTACACTGGGGAGACCCCCCGGGGCAGCTGTCAAACAGTGTTATGGAGCCAAGATTCCAGTTGCTATGTGGTTCCCCAGGAAGTTCACCCTGCATGCAGCCTTGGGCTAAGCTGGGGCAAACTTGCCATTGACTAGCAGACAGGAGTCCAGGCTGTGAAAATTTGAACCTCGTTAAATGTCTTTGAATCAGAGAAGATGCAGAACAAAACAGAGGCGTGATTTTGGGAGGGGGTTGGATGAGAAAGTGGATGTAGAGAGAGGCAGGCAGAGGTGAAGCGGGGAGGACCCATGGTAGACCCTGGGAGCCTAGATTCTGTGGGCACCACCAGTTTTATGGGATGAGAGGGAGACTCAGTAAGTGCGCAGCTGGTGATCAGCTTTTCCTGGACGTTGGAGGACTCAAGAGGGCTGCCTCTTTCAGGAGGGCACAGGGGAAGTACCCTGCTCTTCACATTACTGCACCAGGCAGGTGGACAAACACATCCAAGCACCTCACACACGCGTGCGCATGCGCGCGCGCACACAAACACACACACACACACACACACACAGGCCCCATTGGGTCTATAGGCCTGTGTAATCTGTAGACCAACCTCTCCAATAGAAATAGGATGCAAGCCAGTTACAAAAGTTAAAACTTTCTAGCACACACATTAAAAAACTAAAAGGAACAGATAAAATTCATTTTAATGATACATATTGTTAACCAAATATATCCAACAATATGATCATTTCACCGTGTAATTGAAATGAAACTGGCAAACATTTGACAGAGAATGAGATGGTTAGATGGCATCACAGACTCAATGGATATGAGTTTGAGCAAACTCCAGGAGGTAGTGAAGGACAGGGAAGCCTGGAGTGCTGCAGTCCATGGGGTCACAAAGAGTTGGACATGACTTAGATACTCAACAACAACATGTTTTTATACGACACAAAATTGTGACTCTGATAAGCCCACCGAGAGGTCAACCGAGTTCTGATGTTCACTGGGCATCACCTGGATGAATCACTCATTCATCTGCTTCCAGCTTCCTGCTTGTAAAATGAAGGACTCAGGCCAAGGGGCCACTTGGGTTGGACAGATTAGCCCTAGAATTTGAGCTTGGGGAGGCTCCCATTGATAGTAACTCTCCTCCTGGGATCAAAGAGGGAGATGGGCTGTATCTTAAGCTGCAGTCCCTCCAAGCTCATCATGATGTTTATTTAGGATGGTTGTATGGAGGGAAGAAAATTTGGAAGAACACTCAGGATGTTCTGGAAAACCAACTTTCCTAGAAATGCAAAGCCCTGATTTATCTATGCGTTACTCCTTGGAAGGAAAGTTATGACCAACCTAGATAGCATATTAAAAAGCAGAGACGTTACTTTGCCAACAGAGGTCCACCTAGTCAAGGCTATGGTTTTCCAGTAGTCATGTATGGATGTGAGAGTTGGACTATAAAGAAAGCTGAGCACTGAAGAGTTGATGCTTTTGAACTGTGGTGTTGGAGAAGACTCTTGAGAGTCCCTTGGACTGCAAGGAGATCCAACCAGTCCATCCTAAAGGAAACCAGTCCTGGATGTTCATCGGAAGGACTGATGCTGAAGCTGAAATTTCGATACTTTGGCCACCTGATGCAAACCGCTGACTCATTTGAAAAGACCCTGATGCTGAGAAAGATTGAGGGCGGGAGGAGAAGGGGATGACAGAGGATGAGATAGTTGGATGGCATCACCGACTCAATAGACATGAGTTTGGGTAAACTCTGGGAGTTGGTGGTGGACATGGAGGCCTGGCATGTTGTGATTCATGGGGTTGCAAAGAGTCGGACATGACTGAACGACTGAACTGAACTGATGTAGATGCTCCCATTATGGCCCATATCAAGCAGCTGACGTCACAACAACCATCTTGCAAACTTCCCTAAATGTATCAACTGGCTTGTAGGAGGCATGGAAGTGTCCAGGGCACTGTGGTGAGATTCAGAGTTTAATCCTGAGGAGGAAATCCATTGGTCATGGTGAGTGTTAAGGTCAGCTCTATGGCTATGCAACCATGAATGGCACAGAGGTTTATTACTCTATGGTCATTGCCTGAAAATTCTTAAAAACTAAGTTTTTAATTCATGTTATGTAAATGAAGTCTTTGGGGTGCAAATGAAACCTGTCCCATGCATGGTTTGGCTGCAGGTCAAGTGTCCCTTGGCCAGGTCCTCAGATGCTGGTCCCCCCCCACCCCCTGCACCTCAGATCCCAGCTTGCCTCCCCTGGGCCCCCCTCAACAACCACTGGCATCCTCCCGTGGTGAGACCTGAGTGCAGCACTGGGGAATGCCGGGCTGGGAGGTCGTGGCAGCAGGCGACCATGAAGGCGAGCCCCTTGCTCGCCCTGATCCAGGCACCAAGCGTGTCTTGGTTTCTGAGTCTGTAGTCCCTTAGGAGCTGCCGAGAGCTGGCCCAGGGTCCCTCACTGTGGCTGGCAGAGGGGGCACCCTGCTGAGCCCCAGAGTGGAGACCCCAGGAGGCTCTAAGGGTCTGTACTCACCCAGGGGATATTCTTGTTTCCAAGGGAGTGATGCTACATAGTGAATGCAAAACATGGCAGGTGGTGAGAGAAGGAGAGAATAGAGAAGAAAAATTTTCCATTTTAGTGTCAACAGCACTGTCTCCCTGCTGTTTGGGCAAGGAGATCTACATTTCCATGGTGCTCCGGGCCTGCGTTAGGAAGCTGGCCTTGGTAAGCACCTGTCTCTGGCCCTGATCAGCCAGGGAAGAACAGAATTCATTAGGCCAGGACTGTGTAACCACACTCCTAAGTTCAGGACTGACTTCCATCATGGAAAGCCCCTTGTTGGCCTTTTATTTTCATTTCCCTCCATCTCCCATCTGCACTTTGTATCCACCTTCACGAGATTCACAGAGGTCCATCCAATCCATTCTCTACTCATTAATTGACACTTAAAACCAAACCAAACAAAAAAACCTGTCTGTACCATGCAGCTTTTGGGATCTTAGTTCCCCAATCAGGGATCAAACCCATGGCCCCTGCATTGGAAGTGCAGAGTCTTAACCACTGGACCACCAGGAAAATTCTCATTTATAACTGAGAACAAGTCTACAAAAATCCTTTGTCATTTTCTACTATTTATTGCAAATTTTATCCAAATGGTATTGTGCTATAATGCTCTTCATTTTTCTCTGTTCTGCACTCGCTCTTGTGCCTTTGAGGCCTGATTCTCGGTCCTGCAGACCTAGCTTATGCCCTCTGGATGCTGCCAGGGATTTCCCACGTGAACAGCATCAGGCCTGACCTTCTCTTTTCCTAGCGATAGACACCAAGGCTGCCAAAAATTTTACTGTCACAAGCAGCACCATGATGACTTTCCTCAGACATGTTCCCTTGCACACAGATGTGCACACTTGTGGGGGGGCATGTATTAATACACGTATAATGTGTAGTATGGGCTTCCCAAGTGGCACTAGTGGTAAAGAATCTGCCTGCCAATGCAGGAGACAAAAGAGATGCGGGTTCGATCCCTGGGTCAGGAAGATCCCCTGGAGGAGGAAATGGCAACCCACTCCACTATTCTTGCCTGGAGAATCCCATGCACAGAGGGGCCTGGTGGGCTACAGTCCATGGAGTTGCAGAGTCAGACACCGCTGAAGCGACTTAGCACACAGGCAAACAGTGTGTAGCATGGTATTTCCCTGCTCCACTTCACCAGAAGCTCACTGCCTGGCTGCTTCCCCAGCCAGCCGCGCGTAAGGACCCCAGTTCATCCCTCACAACCAATTCCTACCACCCAGCTTTCGAGCCAGCATGGGTGATTTGTATTTCTCTGTGATTTCCATTCGTCTGGCTCTGATCACTGGCGAGGCTGAGAACCTCTTTATATCCTTGTTAGGGTTTCCCCAGCTGTGACTTGCCTACTCAGATACGTTGCCTATTTTTCTATTCTAGTTATGTTCTTCCCTGGCTAATTTGCCAGAGTTCTTTACATTTTCCAACACCAACAATTATACATTATAGAACATGGATAGATCTTATCCTGATAATATTTTCAGCCATCTCCTTTTATTCCCTTTTGGTCTCAGATCCCAGTCATGGAACAGAAATCTTGACTTTCCTTTTTTCAATATATATTTTGTGGTTGTTAAAATATAGTTGATTGATAATATGCTTTAGTTTCAGGTATAGAGCAAAATGATTCAAATTATGTACATATACATACATATATATATACACACATACATACATATATTCTTTTTCAGGTTTTTTCCATCATAGGTTATTATAAAATATTGAGTAGCTGTGCTATATAGTACATCCTCGTTGTTTATCTGTTTTATATAGAGTAGTGCATATCTGTTAATCCCAAATCCCTCCACCCTTGACTTTCAAATTAGCAAAATTAATCACATTTTTCTCCTCTGGCTTTTACTTTTGTAATTTTTTCAATAGAGCTTTTCCCCATCAAGGTTTTAGAGAGATTCACCTCCATCTCCTGGCGTTTTACCTTTCGTCTGGGTGTGGCCGCGCTGGCCCTTGTTGCTGCCTGTGGGCTCTCTCTAGTTGCGGGAGAGGAGCCCCTCACTGTGGTGGGCTCTCTTGCTTCAGAGCACAGGCTCCTGTGTAGACCTCCTGTGGTGCTTGCGCTTAGTTGCTCGGCAGCAGGTGGGATCCTACTGCCCCAACCAGGAACTGAACCTGTGCCCCCTGAATTACCAGGCATATCCTTAACCACTGGACCACCAGGGAAGTCCCAATGGTTTTCTATAGTTTTAAATCTATTTTCTAGCTTCCTAGATTTGCCAATTATATTTAGATATTTCATGAATCTAGAGTTTTTAAATTTTTAATTGTGTGAAGTCCAGGATTGGTCTTCTATAATTCTGCAACTTTGCACACACATAGAAAAAGTTGGATGGAGCTCCAAGGAGCCCATAGAGAGGGGCTGGGACTTGGGAACTGTCCACACTGTTCGCTGATCCCAGGGTAGACAAGGCATGAGCTAAGAGGTTGGAAGAAAACTCGAGGAGCCCTAGGAACTGCAGACATTTTTTTTTTTAAATTATTCTCTCCTCTCATGGCTGACTCAAGGGACACAGCCATGAGGGTAGCAGTAATGGGCACTGCTTTATGGGTGGAGCTTATATAGTTGCTCCTCACACAACCCATGACCAAGCGAGCACCTTGTGAGGTGCATGCACAGTGCTACAAATGATCTCAGCTGCTCAGTTCAGTTCAGTTGCTCGGTAGTGTCCGACTCTTTGCGACCCCATGGACCACAGCACACCAGGCCTCCATGTCCATCACCAACTCCCAGAGTTTACCCAAACTCATGTCCATTGAGTCGGTGATGCCATCCAACCATCTCATCCTCTGTCGTCCCATTCTCCTCCCACCTTCAATCTTTCCCAGGATCAGGGTCTTTTCCAATGAGTCAGCTCTTTGCATCAGGTGGCCAAAATATTGGAGTTTCAGCTTCAGCATTAGTCCTTCCAATGAACATCCAGGACTGGTTTCCTTTAGGATGGACTGGTTGGATCTCCTTGCAGTCCAAGGGACTCCCGAGAGTCTTCTCCAACACCACAGTTCAAAAGCATCAATTCTTCACTCAGCTTTCTTTATAGTCCAACTCTCACATCATACATGACCACTGGAAAAACCATAGCCTTGACTAGACAGACCTTTGTTGGCAAAGTAATGCCTCTGCTTTTTAATATGCTATCTAGGTTGGTCAAAACTTTCCTTCCAAGGAATAAGCGTCTTTTAATTTCATGGCTGCAATCACCATCTGCAGTGATTTTGAAGCCCAGAAAAATAAAGTCAGCTACTGTTTCCACTGTTTACCCATCTATTTCCCATGAACTGATGGGACTAGATGCCATGATCTTAGTTTTCTGAATGTTGAGTTTTAAGCCAACTTTTTCACTTTCCTCTTTCACCTTCAACAAGAGGCTCTTTAGTTCTTCTTCACTTTCCGCCATAAGTGTGGTGTTATCTGCATATCTGAGGTTATTGATATTTCTCCCGGCAATCTTGATGCCAGCTTGTGCTTCATCCAGCCCAGCATTTCTCATGATGTACTCTGCATATAAGTTAAATAAGCAAGGTGACAATATACAGCCTTGACGTACTCCTTTTCCTATTTGGAACCAGTCTCTTGTTCCATGTCTAGTTCAAACAGTTGCTTCCTGACCTGCGTACAGGTTTCTCAAGAGGCAGATCTGGTGGTCTGGTAGTCCCATCTCTTGAAGAATTTTCCACAGTTTATTGTGATCCACAATTTGGCATAGTCAATAAAGCAGAAGTAGATGCTATTCTAGAATTCTCTTGCTTTTTTTGATGATCCAGCAGTTTTTGGCAATTTGATCTCTGGTTCCTCTGCCTTTTCTAAAATCAGCTTGAACATCTGGAAGTTCATGGTTCACATATTCCTGAAGCCTGGCTTGGAGAATGTTGAGCATTACTTTGCTAGTGTGTGAGATGATTGTAATTGTGCAGTAGTTTGAGCATTCTTTGGCATTGCCTTTCTTAGGGATTGGAATGAAAATGGACCTTTTCCAGTCCTGTGGCCACTGCTGAGTTTTCCAAATTTGCTGGCATATTGAGTGTAGCACTTTCACAGCATCATCTTTTAGGATTTGAAATAGCTCCACTGGAATTCCATCACCTCCACTAGCTTTGTTCATAGTGATGCTTCTTAAGGCCCACCTGACTTCACATTCCAGAAGGTCTCAGCTGTTACATAGTCATTATTTACAAAATGTGGGGCAAGAGCATGAACATGCCATCTTGGCCCATCTGCTCTCTTTCCACACTGGCGATGCACTATAATAGCCTAGAATGTGGCAATTAGATGCTCCTAGAACATCCCTACACAAGCTAAGAATTCCCAGGTAGGATTCCCTTTTATCCTAAGCTTCCTTTGTAACCAGGTCTTTGTCCCTTGCCTTATATTCTGTCATCCTCTGACATGTTGAACCCTTGATAGGCGGCCCGGTGATGCCTGGCCTGCCGGTCTCCTCTCCACACACAGACACAGAGGGCACGCACTAGCTGTGAGCCTGGAGGGCTGCCCTGTCTGGCACAGGCTGGCTTGTCACTCCCCATTCCAGATCCTCTCATTTTTTGAGGATACAGCCATTGGGATCTGCTTACCTGCAGCAGCTCCAGACTCTGCCTTCAGTCCCACAAAGGAGGCTGGCAAGGAATTGTATAACTGATAGCACCAGAACTCCAGGGGCTCAGAGGGTCTCAGTTGGGATGTCACGCAGTTTCTGTGGCCATTCTCCGAGTCAGACTCCAACTTCCTCACTTCCTTGATCCTTCCCACAGGCATCCACCCAGCACCTGATACCTGGTGACTGGATGCTAAGAAATAAGCAACCATTTGAATAAGAAGCTCACGTGCCAGTTGCAGAGATTGGCACATGAAAATACAATCTGATAAGTGTGATGGCCAAGGCAGGGCACTGTCAATGTGCGTTTGCCAAGCCCCTGGCATACGCCAGGCAGGAGTTTGGTGCCAGGACAGAGGATGGGGCAGGGGCTCTCCATCTAGAAGGAGTGTGTCATGATATTTAGAGCTAGCGTTTATTGAGTCGTTCCTTATGTGACAGGCACTTTTCTAAGTGCTTTGCTTGCCTGCACTTGTTCATTGGCCAAATGAACCTTTTGGCCAACCTGATATTATCATCCTTCTTTTTATTTATTTGTTTATCTGGGGTATCGGGTCTCGGCTGCAGCATGTGGGGTCTTCGTTTTGTCACGGGAGATCTTTCACTGCAGTACTTGGGTTCATGAGTTGTGGCATGCAGGCTCAGTGTGGTAGCTCACAGGCTTAGTTGCTCCATGGCAGGTGGGATTTTAATTCCCTGACCCAGGATCGAACTTGCATCCCCTGCATTGTAAGGCAGATTCTTAACCTCTGGACCACCAGAAAAGTCTCCATCCTTCTTTTATATGTGGGGAAACTGAGGCACAATGAAGCCAAGTGGCTGGTTCAAGGTCTCACGGCTCATAAGTGTCAGTATCTGGATTTGAACGCAGGCAGTATGGTGCCATGGGCTTCCCAGGTGGCACTAGCGGTAAAGAACCCGTCTGCCAATGCAGGAAACATGAGAGATGCGGGTTCGATCCCTGAGTTGGGAAGATCCCCTGGAGGAGGGCGTGGCAACCCGCTCCAGGACTCTTGCCTGGAGACTCCCATGGTGAGAGAAACCTGGCAGGCAACAGTCTACAGGGGCGCAACCAGTCAGACACGACTGAGCGCACACACGCAGCACACGGTCTGGGGCCAGAAGCCCTGTGGTACGGCCCCTCAGAAGGGGCCTGGGCTGAGGGAACCCAGAGGAGGACGTGTGCTGTCTCTAGAATTCAGGTGTCCTCCTGGCCGCAAGGGCAAACTAAAGGGGCGCCCAGGACACACTGTAGCATGTGTTAATGTGAATGGGCATCCTATAATCTCAGTTTTTGGAGCAACAAATGTGTGCTAGGTACCTACTCTGGGTCAAACGATGTAAGGGATTAAAAAAAAGTGCTGTCAAGTGAATGAGAGGCACTTAAGTGTCTGTTGAGTGAATGATGATTAAGAGAGTAATTGAAAAAATGAGTCAGTTTATTTGATGTCTCTTTTTTAGGTAGGTCAGCCAGGTGAGTGATATCACCGTGGTCCATTTGATGGCTCAAAGGCAGTAAAATTGAGAAGAGGGCTTGTGACTGGAGGTGTCTAGAGAGGAACGCATCAGGGGAGCTCAGGAGCAAAGTTTTTCCTGGGTGTGGCTTCGAAGGAAGAGAGTGAGACCATCAGGCATAGAAGACGGGAGGAGACAGACGAATGAACTAGAAGGCAGATGGTGTGGTGGGTTAAAGAATCCAGTGGGTGTGTGAGGATGCAGGTGGGCACAGAGATGCTGGCCAGAAAAGTCAGGAATGGGAGGCTGGGTTTCATGCTGAAGCCTAGGGCCTGGGGGCTTGCCTGGTGGCTCAGCTCTTAAAGAATTCACTGCAATGCGGGAGACCCCAGTGTGATCCCTGGGTTGGGAAGATCCCCCAAAGAAGGGATAGGCTACCCACTCCAGTATTGTTGGGCTTCCATGGTGCCTAAGAAGGTAAAGAATCCACCTGCAATGTGGGAGACCTGGTTTGATCCCTGGGTTGGGAATATCTCCTGGAGGAGGGCATGGCAACCCACTCCAGTATTCTTGCCTGGAGAATCCCCATGGGCTACAGTTCATGGGGTCGCAGAGTCAGGCATGACTGAGCGACTAATCACAGCACTAAGAGCTGGGCAAGGCAGGAAGGATGTCTCACAGTACCCTCCGACCCACAGCATGGTATCGGGGTCACGTGGAGACAGGGTGGGGAGAGCCCAGGGGACCATTCAGGAGTTAGGTGCCAGATTCCCGGTAGGCAGTGGCAATGGTGTTGCTTGGGAGAGAGTATGGAAACTCGAGGACACAATTTCTGGGTTGGGACTTTAAATCAGCAGCACTTCCTTCAAAGTGTATCTTGATGATGGATTAGATATAGCCAGTGAAGAGGCAGTGTGACCCAGGCTGACTCCCAGACTCCTGGCCTGGGTACCAGGTGGACGCCACCACCCACTGAGATGCAGATGGGGATGCAGGGCAGGAGCTGTTTGGGGAGGGGGCGGTGGTCGGTGATGATGCCTGGTGATGATTCTCTCCTCCCTGCAAGACTGTTCTCTGACTCAAGCCTGGATAGTGACCCTTCTCTAGGCTCCATGTGCTTTGTGGGAAGTTGCTCTGGCCAGTTGGATTCTGTTTCAGTTCTAGTGGGCTCTGAAAGTCTTAACTCCACCCTGCCTGCTGTGATGAGCTCTGAGATGGGGATGCAGCCCCAGGTTGCCCAGCTGACGTGAACCTTCTGAGTCTTGCTGGACCCTTGGCGCCGACATGTGACTTCTCTTTCTCTTTCTCCCTCTGATTCTCCTTCTCTGTTTCTGGAAGTAAGGAAAAAAAACACGTCACCCTGGGAGGCTGGGGTAACCACCGTGGCAGCAGCAGAAGAGTCAGTTTTACAAGGAGGTGGACCTGCTGAGCTAGACAGGGACACGGACAAGAGCCAGGGCCTGGGGAGCATGCCTGGGCCACTAGACGAAAGCCCTTTGGAAGCCTGTTCGACCTTGATTCCCTGTTCTGTGAGCCAAAAATTCCCTTAGGGTTCAAGTCTGTTAGAACTGGGTTTCTGTTAATTATAATTGAAAGCATCCTAATTGACATAGAAGAGCAGATGCCTGGTTGGGGAATCTCGAGCTTGGAGAGGGAATTGGCATAGAGAAGGAGGTGCAATGAGCAAAGATTCTGTTCCAGGTGAGTGGAGCCAGTGAGTCCTCGCAAGCAGAGGGTGGTTCATAGAAGTGGCTTTGAAACCATCTGGGCCTGCAGGAGTAGGACGGAGCGGGGATGGCTCCTGGAGGACTGGCCAGAGGAGTCTGAAAGGAAGGCAGTGGGGGAGCAGTGATCAGAGAAACACCATGGCCAGTGTCCTAGGAAAGGTTTGGAAATCCTGACAAGCTATTAAATCGCCCTGTACCAGTGGCTGGCATGTGGAAAATCTATAAAGAAAGGTATCTCTACTTGGGAAAATGAAATGTCTATTTGTTTTGGCCACCATTGGTGGCCCTCGTGAGAGCCGTCAGGATGGAGGGCAGCAGTGGAAATGGAGGTCGATTCTGGGGCATCTCGGGTGAACCTGCAGACAGTTGGGGAGAACACCTCATCATCAAACACAGATCAGACAAGCAGAGGAGAAAGGAAGCTGTTAGCAAAGGGGTTTTTCAAGAAAAGAGAAGGCAAGTGACATCTACAAGCTTGGTAGAAGGAGACTGTAGCAAAAAAGAGGGTGGGAATATGAGAGGGAGGCGGGGATGGACAGTGCCCTTAAGAGAGGAGGAAGAGGCTGGGCTAGAGAGCCTGGGAAGGGCAGAGGGACTGCTCGCCTTCTGAGATGGCAGAAGGAGGAAGACGGCAGGAAGGGAGCAGGTTAAGGAGGCTCAGGATGGCACAGAGACACGGAGGCCAAGCCTGGAGGGTGTGGCCAGAATGGGGTGTCAGAGCTCACGATTTCAAAGGAGAAGGCACATCCAGGTGTGGCCCTGGCAGTCGGTAACTGCTGTGGGGAGGAGACCAACTCCACAGGAAGCAAAGACCATCCTGTGTGCCCCCAACCAAGGCCCACACGCACAAATGCCTTCCCCCCATCTGGCTATGTGCTCCTGCCCCATCTCACCTCTTACCTGCTTCCTGCATATGTGCTAAGTCACTTTAGTCACATCTGACACTTTGGGATCCCATGGATGGTAGCCCGCCAGACTCCTCTGTCCATGGGATTTTCCAGGTAAGAATACTGTAGTGGGTTGCCATGCCCTCCTCCAGGGGATCTTCCTGACCCAGAGATTGAACCCACGTCCCTTACGTCTCCTGCATTGGCAGGCAGGTTCTTTACCACTAGCACCACCTGGGTGGGCTTCCCTGGTGTCTTCCCAACCTGTCCCTGGGTTGGGAAGATCCCCTGGTGAAGGGTATGGCACCCCACTCCAGTGTTCTTGCCTGGGGAATCCCATGGACAGAAGAGGCTGGCAGGCTACCGTCTTTGGGGTTGCAAAGAGTCAGACATGACTTAGCGATTAAATAACAAGCAGGAAAAACACATTGAAAATGAGGAGGTAGGAAGGGGAATCCCTGAGGCTGTTGCAAGTTACCTCCAAGTACTTATTGTGACGTTAGCCCCTCAGAGGGACAGTCTACTGCAGAGTCTCCATGGCCCAGGTTTCTAGCCCCCAATGGACAGACTGAGGTAGAAGGAGGGGAAAGTGGTCCAGGCCTGCTGGTTCCCATCCCCACCAATCAGAGCCCCCTGGGCTCCCTCTAACCACTGGGGGCTTTTCACCTGGCCCCACAGCAGGGTTCCTGGAAGGGTCACTGCTGGCTGTGCAAGCAGCAAATCCTGGTCATCTTGACCTGCTCCAGACCACTGCTTCCCGTTCTCCTTCCAAAATCTGGAGCTTTGACCCCCAAGCCAAGTGTATTTTGCGCTCAGCCTAGCTGATGTGTTAGATCTCAGCTGGAGTGGGGAAACCAGGATTCCAGACTCAAGAAGGGAAGTCCGTCTCAGTGCCTCCAAACATCCAGATACCCGCTCTGCTGCTCACCTGGCCATGGACTCACCACGCACTGACAATGTCGTCTCCATCGTTCATGCGATTCCGTGGAAGAAGCTTGGAAACCTCCCCCGCAGAAGAGCTGGCTGAGCTGCAGCGTGGGGCATGGGGCTGACCTGGTTGGCACAATCCCCAGCAGTGTGGAGGTGAGGCAGCAGTCTTGTGTGGAGCAGTACAAACAGGAAACAGCCTGCCAGTCATTCCTGGGTCCCTGCAGGGACTCCCGCCAGGGCAGACCAGCTCTGGACATCTGCTGGAGCCAGGCGCAAGCTCAGATTGCTTTTGCTTTGCCAGGTTTAAAAATGTAAAACTTGGGAGGAGGGTGGGAAATGCTTTCACTGCAGGAGTTTACTTTGGCACGGGGGATGGGCTGGCATCCCTTAAAATGAGTTGGCGCCTCACTGGGAAAATGCATTATTAGGTCTCTTTGCAGCTCCGTTCACAGTCCAGGGTTCCCCAGCCCACTCTGCCCTGGTGAGATTCGAGGGGAGCCTGGAGCTGAGACCCAGGAGCCAGGTCTCCTCCCATGTCCTGGGTTTTCTATGCAGAGAGGGATGAGCAGTCAGCCATCTGGGACTTCCCCGTGCCTCCTCCCAGACTCAGTCTCCTTCTTCTAATCTGTCCCTGAGTGACCCAGTCCAGGAAGGGGCTGCCGCTGCTTAGAGCTGATGCTCAGGGGTGGCCCAGGTGAGTCCCACCTGCCTAGGGATGGTAATGTGGCTCCCTTACCCTGGGCACCTGGGCTGCCTTGGGGGGTCTCAACTCCATGGTATGTCCTGTCTCCTTCCGTTGTCCCATTGGGTTTCTGCCACTGATGCCCATCAAGTCCCAGAAGACAACATACACACTCGCATGAACACACACACAAGCTGATTTACACTGTCTGCCTGAGCATGCGGTTTCCACCAGCACTGCCCAACGTGAAAGCAGCCATCGCCTATATCGGTGTTTGTGGGTTTGAGTTGAGAAAATAGTCCATCATGGTGGTGCACACTGGCAGGAAAAGAAAGTGACTTTAAAGCAACTATTCTTCAACTAAAAATATATGTATATATTCCTATTGGAAATACTGGGATATAAGATGCATTCTCTTTCTTTTCTAAAAATAATTGCTGCAAATTGATTTTTATCTTAAGTATCACTTATGCTTTTTTATTTATTTCTTAAAGATTGTCAATGATATTTTGGTACATTCCTCTATATATTGCCAACCATATGGGTCTGGAGGACAGAAATGATCTAAAACAGTTGAATTATGTCATATCATAGGATCATTCCAAGAATTCTCAACTTTGATGACCTCAAAAAGATGTTGATTCTATTACTTTAAATATCCTTGATCATTCTCTTTGACAAAGAAATTGTCAAAATGGGAAAAAAGGACTTCGTGGAGTTAACCCCATATTTTGTTTGATTTCTGGTACCCAGGGAGTAAGATGTTTTCCTATCATGCCTGGGAAGACAGTCTATCACTGTGCTTCTCTCAGCAACAAGTGGGAGATGGAATGAAGACCAGATGAGTTGTGGGGTGAGGGCTAACCAGTTGGTGGTCCTGGGACCATCCTCCTAGCAGCCCTTCCCCTGCCTGCCCTCCCCCCACCCCATATCACTTGGTTGGTCCTTGTGTTGTTACAGACTCCACAGCGAATTGTGAGTTATCTGGTCATAAAGTCATCCTTCCCACAACATCTTTCCCTTGGAGTCTCAGGCTGTCTGCTCAACGCCCACTCTGGTGTCTGCCCCACAGCAGACAGGGCAGGGGAGGAAGTTGGCTGGGGAAAGAAGGGTCATTGGGGGTGGTTAGGAGTTATGTGTCAGTGGAAGATGATCCATTGATTATCCATTTGCAGGACAAAACTCCCAAAAGTACTACCATTGTACATGAGAATATTATCCATAAATTATCTAGGTCCCAGATTCTGCTAAGGAAAAAAAGTCCTGATATGAGATGGTTCTTCCAGGGTTTTCTGACATTTGACAAATTTGACCCAACTATCCCTTTTTAAAAAAAAAATTATCTTTCAGTTTTGGCTGCGCTGGGTCTTCATTACAGCACGGGCTCTTCTCTAGTGGTGAGTGGGGGCTACTCTCTATTAGAGGCATGTGGGCTTCTCATTGCGGTGGCTTCTCCTGTTGCAGAGCACAGGCTCTGGGGCACGTGCGCTTCACTAGTTGTGGCATGAGGGCTCAGTAGTTGCTCCTCAGCTCCAGCGCACTGGCTCAATAGTTGAAGGACATGAGCTTAGTAGTTCCTAAGCATGTGGGATCATCCTGGATCAAGGATCGAACCTGGGTCTTCTGCATTGGCAGGCAGATTCTTTACCACTGAGCCACCAAGGAAGCCCCCAACTACCACTCTTAAAAAGCACAGACTGTGGCCACCTGGTTCCTACAGGTGGAAAATGGGAAGAAAGCATCTTTTATTTTTTTTTTACTAATTAATTAATATTTTGGCTGAACTCAGTCTTCATTGCGGCACAAGGGCTTTTCGTTTCTGCACACGGCATTTCTCTCATTGCGGTGCTCAGGCTTCTCACTGCAATAGTTGGGAAGCACAGGCTCTAGAATGCCTGGCTTCAGTAGTTTCAGCATGCAAGCTCAGTAGTTGCTGGTCGAGGGCTCTAGAGCTCAAATACTAGTCGTGGAGTATGGGCTTAGTTGCTCTTCATCATATGGGATCTCAGTTCCCGGACCAGGGGTTGAACCCAGGTCCCCTGCATTGGCAGGTGGATTCCTAGCCACTGGATCACCAGGGAAGTCCCTGCAGAGCACGTCTTGAACAGGAACTCACTGACAGTCTCAGCCTTCTCAGGCAGGCTCTGCCCCTTCTCCAGAACTCGGCGTGGGGATGTTCCTGGTGAAGGACAGCGGGGTATGCCACTGTGGGGTGACACATCCTGTCCAGGCAACTATTTAAGAGAATTTACCTCTTAACTGCAGAACTGAGTCACAACCTAAGCAGTGGGGTCAGCCAAGGGCATGTGAACACTCAGCCTACTTTCTCTTCCTGCCAAGGCTGGAGAGCGGAAAAGCAGCAGAATTGGGGGGCGTGCATGTTAAAACTCTGTCCTCTGCTTATGTAATAGTCAAGGGCACCAAGGGTTGTTTCCCAGCTCCCTCACAGCTAGCCGAGGCCTGTAACTGGCCACAGCAGTTCTGTGAAAACAAAGACCACCTGATCAGCCCTTTGGTGACTCACAAAGGCACTGGCTAACCATGACTTCTCCAGGTAAAGGTGCCATGACTGATCAATGGGAAGCCCTAGAGGTTCTGCGTGCAAGTGGGGAGCCCTGATCCCGTGTCCTCCACAAGCACGCTTGCCATCCATCTGACTATCTGGATGGACTCCGTCAGCTCCGGTGTAGGGCTGGGCTGGATATTTCTCCTTTTTGAGGAACAAGAAACTGGGCAATCCTCCTAGCACCTCTGCAGTGGTGATGTGGGGCCTTGGAGTCTTGAAACTGACCTGCTCTACATCTGTGCCTTGATTTTGCTCAAGGATTCAATGGCCAGGGTGGAAATTACAGTGGGAGCCAGGTTATCAGCAGGTTCAATACTGGAGCGTTTATGATTTCAGGCAGTGTTGAAATATCAGCGCTCCCACAATGTTTCCTCATCTCAAAGGTATCCAGTGATGCTTCCTTATTTTTACTTCTCTGTCTTGTTCTAACTTGACTGACATTAATCAAATCTTGGGTGCAGGGACTTCCCTGGTGGTCCAGTGGCTAAGACTCTGCACTCCCAATGCAAGGGGCCTGAATTCCCTCTCTGGTCAGGGAACTAGATCTCAGGTGCTACAACGTAGAGTTCTTGAGGTGCAACTGAAAGATAACCACATGCCACAATGAAGATCAAAGATCCCTGTGCTACAGCTAAGACCCAGTGCACCCAAATAAAGAAATGAAAAGAATATTTAAAAAATCTTGGGTACAGGTATCCTTATCCAAAATGCAAACAGTGTCTGAAATTCACAAACACAGCACTTCCTTCACTGTGACTGAAGAACTACCTTATCGCAGACCGTGTTATACACCTGGCCTTGCCTGGCTTCCGAGGCCTCACTCCATCCATCCAGCACAGAGTCCTTTTTTATATAAAGTGAAGGGGTTGGTCCCTTCGAGTTCTGTGGCTTTTCTTCCTTCCAATCAGTGCCAGGGCCTTCTCATAATAGCCTTTGTTTTTCCTTCCTTTGAAGCATGGTTTCCAGGCTTGAGAATCCTCAAGGACCCCTGAAGCTATTCATCTTTAATCCCTTCCCTGCTGCCCTGGCGTCTGATCTCACCCTTTAGTTCATCCAACCTCCCTGTCCTACCAGATGCTACAACTGCCGAGCTAACTGTGAAAATTTAGGGCCTGGAGCAAACATTTTAGAATCGTTCTTCCTCTGCTTTGCATTAATTACCAAATTAATCACTCTTTGGAGAGAAGGCTTCTTCCCCCATTGCTTCTCCTGCGGGCCTCCAGAACTCAGCTTCTTGGAATGACGTCTGTCTGAATAGATGGGCATCCATCAAAGTCCGGCTGCTCTCTGACATCTGGAGAGCACATTGGTGGTGTTTTATATTTTCCTGCCTTTGTTCCAACAAGCATTTGAGGTAAGATTGAACTTTCTTGTGTCTATGCTTGTCCATCTCAAGTCCCCACAAACGAACTCATTCAGGTTCCCACCCCCAACATTTGAATAAACAATGTATTCTTAATTGTGATGAATTATACATCATCTTGACCATTTTCACCATTTTAAAGTGCTGAGTGCATTGGCATTGAGCGCATTCATATTTCGTGCAATCACTACCATTAGCTATCCACATCTTCCCAAATCAAAAGTCCGTGTCCATGAACAACACCTCCTCATTCTGCTCCCCCAGCCTCTGGCAACCACCATTCTACTTTCTGTGTCTATGAATCTAACTACTCTGGGTACCTCCTGTTAGTAGAATCATACAGTTGCCATTTTTTTGCTGGCTTATTTCATTTAGTGTGATGTCCTCAGGTTCATCAATGTTGTATCCTGTACCAGAAAGTCATTCATTTTTTAGGTTGAATAAAGTTCCTTAGTCGGTATAAATCACATTGTTTATCCATTCATCCATCAATGGGCACTTGGATTGCTTTCCCCTTTTGGTTCTGGTGAATCTGGGCTACTGTGAACATGAATCTGTAAATATCTGAGCTCCTGCTTTCAATTTTTGGGGAGTAATGACCAGAGTGTAATTGCTGGATCACATGGTATTTCTGTTTACTTTTTTGAGGAGCCATCATACAGTTTTCCATAGTGGCTGCACCACTTCACATTCCCATCAACTATGCATCAGAGTTCCAGGTTCTCCACACCCTTGCCAACACTTGTTCCAGCCCTATCCTTTTCTGTTATGATACAATTCATCACAAGGTATAACTCAAGAGGAGACAGGTCATGCATAATGAAATCTCAGAGAAGAAAAAAGTAACAGGTTTCTGTAAGAGGCAATGGTTATTGCAGAAGGACTGGTGGTGTCAAAATTTCCAAGCAAGATACTGAAAATGGTCATATATATTGGCAAATATTTTTATAAATAAAATTGCACCTATATGTTAGATGTTCGCATCCATTAATGTAATGTACTTATATGGTAGAACTAAGCTCATTCACCCAAGTTGTTCTTTGAAAGAGTGAAGGTGGGATTTTTTTAAGCATCTTTCTGCACATGGCTACATTATTAGAGATCATTTAAACAATATAATTTCTCATTTGGAAATCAGTGTCACTGACAGGAATAATCCTCATACAGACAATGAGACAGCAGACCATTAGGGTAGCCAAATTTAGTTCAATTTTACATTTTGGGGCAAATCTCTTAAGAGGCTCCTGCTTTGAAAGACTAGAACAAGAACTTGTTCAGTTAGGAGGAAACACTGGATTTCAGAGTTCATCTCCACAATGGAATTAGTATAAGCAGCATGTCCCCCATATGCTATTCTCTTTAACTAGGTCACCACCATGCCTCCTTCTATTTAGAGCTCAGCAACTCAAGAGATGAAATGGTTTTAGGATGTTGTTGACTAAATGATGGTCTTTGGATAGTTAAAGAGTAGTGATAAAAAAGATTCAAGAAGGAGTTGAGGGTAAACCCTCAGACCCCTGTGCCCTGCTGTCAGAGAGTGTCCCTTTTTTCTCTGAACAGTGCTGAGTTCCCTGAGTGCTCAATTTACAAGGATACAGAAAGCCCAGTCTCAGAATTCTCTATTCATGGCAACAGGAATTGTGGGTTTTAGCCTGCTGTTTGGCAAGCTCTCAGCCCAGATGGGGTTCAGTAATGACTTCTGCAAGGTGTTTAATCAGATCCTAGAAGAGTCCATGACTGCCATGTTTAATTATTCCGGTTTAATGGAGCATTCAGCGAGATCCCACTTGGTTTGCGATCAATGATTACGGTCATGGGGAAGAGGGGCGAGGATCCAGACGCCCGGGCCCCATTGACGCTCTGCACAGCGATGGAGCAGCTCTGCCAGGGGCTGACATCTCCAGCTGCAGAAGTGTATTTATAGCCATTTTCTCCAAGCCAGCACCAATTTAGGCGAGGCAGATGATTTACTGAATCCCCTCTTGTACGCGGCCTTCCTCCCCATTTCAATGCAGGGGAAAGGCTAAGGGAGGAGCTGATGTTTAAACAAGAAAAATTCCTTTACATCAGCACCGAAGGGGCTGATTGACGGATGCTGATGGCCCAGACATGGGTAATCGAACCCTTAATGCTGCTCTCTAATAAGCGGCCAAAGGGTATTTGCATGTCAAAGGGGCTGATGATTTTCTTATCTCTACTTGTGAAAAACCAAGCTGCTCTGCAAATTTTTGGTAGGTCAGATACTAGGGATGGAAAACAGAGGGTGGTATGTTTCAGAGTCTGCTGATAATTGAATAGCTGAATTTTCTGATATTAAGATGAACTAGAGGGAACTTAAAATCTATTTTTCTTAAGTAACAGTTCCTGAATCTTATATGTTAAAATATCAGAATGTCACTTTTGGAAGTGATGCTCATTTAAACCTGTTATAAATTCACTAGAAGACTTTCTTTGGGCTTAAGCTTTTGTGTAATTCTTATTATTGGCAGTCAGGAAGTTAGGGTATGGATGTGAGAGTTGGACTATAAAGAAAGTTGAGAGCCAAAGAATTAATGCTTTTGAACTGTGGTGTTGGAGAAGACTCTTGAGAGTCCCTTGGACTGCAATGAGATCCAACCAGTCAATTCTAAAGGAAATCAGTCTTGAATATTCATTGGAAGGACTGATGCTGAAGCTGAAACTCCAATATTTTGGCCACCAGATGCAAAGAACTAACTCATCTGAAAAGACCCTGAATGCTGGAAAAGATTGAAGGCAAGAGGAGAAGGGGACAACAAAGGATGAGATGGTTGGATGGCATCACTGACTTGATGGACATGAGTTTGAGTAAACTTCAGGAGTTGGTGATGAACAGGGAAGCCTGGAGTGCTGCAGTCCATGGGGTGGCAAAGAGTTGGACACGACTGAGAGACTGAAGTGAACTGAACTGAGGAAGTTAGGTCTTTGGGTTAAGATGCTTGCTCCTTGGAAGGAAAGTTATGACCAACCTAGATAGCATATTAAAAAGCAGAGACATTACTTTGCCAACAAAGGTCCGTCTGGTCAAGGCTATGGTTTTTCAAGTGGTCATGTATGCATGTGAGAGCTGGACTATAAAGAAAGCTGAGTGCCAAAGAATTGATGCTTTTGAACTATGGTGCTGGAGAAGACTCTTCAGAGTCCCTTGGACTGCAAGGAGATCCAACCGGTCCATCCTGAAGGAGATCAGTCCTGGGTGTTCAGTGGAAGGACTGATGCTAAGGCTATAACTCCAATACTTTGGCCACCTCATGCAAAGAGTTGACTCGTTGGAAAAGACCCCGATGCTGGGAGGGATTGGGGGCAGGAGGAGAAGGGGATGACAGAGGATGAGATGGCTGGATGACATCACCGACTAGATGGGCATGAGTTTGAGTAAACTCCGGGAGTTGGTGATGGACAGGGAGGGCTGGCGTGCTGCGATTCATGGGGTCGCCAAGAGTCGGACAAGGCTGAGCGACTGAACTGGAGGTCATAGGTCAGAAACCCAATGCATTCCTGGGGACATCTTATCATGTTCCCTCTGAGGAGCATAACAAACACATTTCCCTCCCACCTGCCTTTAATCAGGTGTTGAATTAAACCCAGTCAACTGTATCTACTTTCCTTCCTGCTAGTATGTAACATGCATAAACTGCCCAGGCTAGAACTAGGGAAGTGGTTTTAAATTTGTAAGCACCAAATCCACAAACGCTCTAGTGAACTGGAACTGATTCTTACTAACTAGTCACCCAAAAGGGCAGAGCATCTATAAA
Organism: Cervus canadensis; assembly: GCF_019320065.1. NCBI lineage: Eukaryota > Metazoa > Chordata > Mammalia > Artiodactyla > Cervidae > Cervus > Cervus canadensis. The sequence continues at coordinate 87,981,204 of NC_057393.1, read as the reverse complement.
CATCTTCATCACCTCCTCGTGCAACTCTCCCTTTCCCTGCTCCATCCCCCAACTTGGAAATTCTGAAGAGCAAACCATTGGCTTGATCTCAGAGGATGTGAGATGAATCAAGAACTTTCAGAGGTTGGGACTAAAAGTGGTGGGCCTTTGTCTCTCAGAAAGGTTTGCGTGAGTCTAGTTCACAGGGACTGTGGCAGAGAGTGTGGCTTTGCCATTCATGGTGGCTCGTTCTAGTGATTCACCTTCCTTGTGGGAAAAACAGTATCCTATTCACGGCTTCTCTACCACCAGAGTTTTTTGGTCAGTCTAAATTTCATGTCTGTTCTCTTCTTAAAACGCAATCCAGGCTTCCCACTTCCCAGGCCCACATTTTACACAAGGATCAAGTGATGCTAATATTCATGTTCTCCACTACTGACCATCGTCACAGTTCTTCATTAAGAAATCTATGAAGAGCATGCTTCTTACTGTTTTATATAGATATCTCTTTGATCTTTGGCTCTGCAGATGAGCACTATGCTTTATGGTTTCATGAGTTTGAAGAAGACTTCAGTTAATGACATGTCATCAATTTCAGCATTTTAATGGGTTAGCAGGGCAGACGATTCCTGGCATTTCAAAGTTAATTGTGATATCAATGAAGGCAGGACTGTATTGTTATACTCTCTGCCCATGCCCAAAGTAATTTATATGTTTAATGATAAACCTGCTCCTTAAGGCTGAGAATAGCGGGATAAAGCCTATGCAATAAGAATTAACTTTGTCATATGTGAAAATGGCCTTAACACATAACCACTGCATAAGGTTAGGGAAAAACCCGCTTGATATTACTTATTCTGAAATAAAAATAACTTTTAGTGGATACAGTCTAATATTTAATGAGTTTATACATAGTAAGTCCATACAGAAAACTGTGCTGAGTTGCTAAGGGTACATTTTGTAATTAACAAGTGTCCATGAGGACATCAAGTTGCTCAAAACCACATGCACAATGGGAGCAAGACAGTGATTTTCTACAGCTTGGCTGCTGACTGGAAACATTCATTTGAAAAAAAGTCCTATAGGCCAACACATGGTCATGTTCTTTGGCATGGCCTTTGGGGGAAGACCTGAGAGATGATTCATTCGTTGCTAGTATCAGGCAAGAATACTGGAGTGAGTAGCCATTTCCTTTTCCAGGGGATCTTCCTAACACAGGGATTGAACCCAGGTCTCCTGCATCGCAGGTGAATTCTTTAGAGACTGAGCCACCAGGGAAGCCCTAGTATAGACAGAGAAGTATTTCTTCAAAAACAAAACAAAAGGCTTCTGGTGGGACTTCTCTGGCAGTCCAGTGGCTAAGACTCTGTGCTTCTAGTACAAGTGGCACGGGTTCCATCCCTGGTCAGAAAACTAGGATCTCATATGCCATGTGGCATGACTAAAAACAAAGAGAAACCTTCTGGTCTTGTCTGTAGGTATGGCTTAGGGAGGTGGGAAGACGGTCCACTCAGGGAGGTTAGATCAGCTTCCTTTGTTTTCTCTAAATAACATCAACTTTTGTATCTGCTTGGTTACCCTGTAAAGCAAAAGCATCTGCCTGGCTTCAGCCTCAGTTTACTGAGCTGTAAGATGGGAATCCCAGCACCTACCTACGAAGGGTAATGCTAGGGTTCAATGAGATGGATGAAAAGTGCAAAGAACAGGGTCTGGCACGTGGCAACCATTTACCGCTACTAGTAACTCTACTTTCAATCAGGTTGGGATTCTGTAAGAAGGCTATGTAGTACTCAGTACAGATTAAGGTCCTAAATGACCCAGAATAAATCCTCATACACTCAGATTGTTGACATAGCAGAGCATCAAAGTCTACAGTCACCTGACAACACTGTTCCTTGTGTGGACTCATTTTAAACATTTATTAAAAAAAGCAAAAGGTACGTTCATCTCAAATAGAACAGTTAAAAATGGTAAAGCAATACAAACAACTTGTTACTAGCAGCATCCAGTTGTTAGAAGGTCCGGCCCCGCTCCTCACTCTGCTCTGGCAAGCTCAGCCTCTTCTGAGCCCTCTGCCACCTACACTGCCCTCCGTCATAGTGCAGGTGAAACCAAAGTTTATAAAATTAACAATTTAAGGTTAAATAAGCTTAAATAAGGGTGTTAAATACAAGACACTTCATCAAAGCTTCTGTACAAAGATAAACAAATTTGGCATTGTACAAGTGATTCTGCTGGCTCACGGCACACAGGAGAGCTCTCGTAAGTAAGCAGGTTGACGCTTTTTTTCAACAGAGCATTAACTATACAAAAGTGAACTAAGAGTTGAAGTGACCACTCAGTGAGCCATTTACAAGGCATATGAATCTTTTTTTTTTTTTAATCAGAACACTGTTAATATTCAGGCACCGTTTGCTCCTGCAAATAAATAAGTCTCTAAAGGAACTGCATTTGAACTCGTGTTAGACACATCAGTGCTTTTTCTGTCCCCCCTGCCCCGACTCGGCTTTTCCAACTATTTGATCTGCTTCTTTCTTATTGCTATGATAATGTGGCTGTGGAAATAAAACTACTGTACATCCAAAAAAATAGAGCACCTTTAACATTAAAGTATATGTCTGATTATTTGTTCTCATGTTTATTTTACAATTCTAAAGCCCAAACTATGGTAATCTGCTTTAATATCTCTACCGGGTCACCTGATACATAAAGCCCAACCATCGTCCCTTGTGAGGTAAGCCCACACAGAGCTCCATTTCAGCAGAGCCTGAAAGGTCCACACTGACACCAGAGTTTACATTCATCTCGACACCAGAGTTACATTCATCTTCAAGGGCGTTGCTCTCTGCGGTCACACGGTGGCTCCCTGTCCTGCTGGGGGCATGGTGCTAGACAGAGTGGGACAGCAAACACAGCTACGATGGGCCAGAAGCACAGCAAGAAACCACATGTTGGCGACTATGAAGGGACTCCGGGCTTCCCCAGGGGCCCTAGGTGGGTGGCGGCCTGGTTACGGCTTCTTGTCGATGGTGTTGAAGAACCACTCGGTGAACTTGCGCAGCTGGGCGGCAGCTGTCTGCGACTCCTCCTGCAGCCGCAGGTTGTCCTGCCGCAGGTGCTGTACCTCGGCCTGTAGCACTGCCTTGTCCTGCTTCTCCTGGGAGAGGGGGATGGAGACAAACAGTCAGGCCCGTGCTAGACACAGTCTCTCCTCCCGGCTGCAGTCTGAGCACTTCTGTCCCTATTTATGTATTTTATAGATTTATTTATTCATTTCTTGGGGGCAGAGGGGATCTGACTGCCTGTTCTGGCTTCTCCAAAAATGAGGGTGAGAATAAGTAACTAAGAATATTCTTTCCTTTCATCCCACTTTGTTCCCAACAGGAGCCAAGACAGCTGTTATATAGGAAGGTGATTAACCAGTTTCTATCATCCTGTCTCTGAAAAAGGGGGCCTGGGAAGAGGTGTAGCCTTGGATAGGAGGACAGAGCTTCCATGGCATGCCTTCTTACTGGCCAAGTCAGAATCCGCAGAGCTGCTGACTGTGGGCTTGGTTTTCACCATCTCATCTCATCTGAAAGCTTTCCTGGGAAGCTGTATTTCCATCATAACCTTCAAAGTGTGCCACTAAAAACTGTTCAAATAATCAAGATTTTTCTGAAGAATCACATACAGAGTTTCCAATAGACAGTAAAGAAAAACGTACAACACAAATTTGAGCTCCCAAATGCTGAAAGGGATGCTTGACCCAGAGAGGAAGAGGAGGTGGGGGGTCATCCTTACGGTGAGTGCTGCTTTTACAGGGAGGTGACCTGATTGTCAACACCGCAGACACACCTGCAGCAGTGAGCTGGGAGCTCAGGCTCTTCAGGAGACTGGCCCCCTCAGCATGTCTGGTCCTGTCCTTGATGTCTGCTCCTTTTTCCTGTCCCTCCACAACCCGTCCCCAACACCACTTGCCTCATCTAATGAACAAAGACACCAGTCTCCAGAGGACACTTGGATTAGGACTGGTTGCTAGCTCAGCCCACTCAAGTCTGGCCTTCTCTTGGTCACAAGAGGCTCAAGCTCCTGTTCTCCCCAAGCTCTGGGGCTCTCATGACCAACACAGGTCAGACATCCCTGCTGCAGCCCAGCTGCCAGCCTCTCATGACCCCCAGTCCTTCTCCTCTACCCACGGAGTGTGTCCTGTCAATAAAACCTTCTATACTCTCAACACCTTCTTCCCTGAGCGTTCCTTTCATTTTCAGCTGTACATGAGTCTTCGCTCTCTCCTGGGGATGCTGCTTTCCCAGCAGCTCAGAAGGGTGAGGGCTTGTTCTGAAGAGCACGGAGCTTAGAGGCAAGGCAGGCCAACACCTCACCCCTGCTGCCCCGGCAGGTGATTGCTCTTCCCTAAAATCCCATGACACTGGCTCTAAGAGCTGGCACCCCTGCTCTCTGCCATGGTCAGCTATATCTCCAGCCCTTCCCATCATGGAAGATTCTAGAACATGGTTCATTTTTCTTCTTTCCTTCTCCATTCATCATGTCTGTTAATGATTTCAAGACCCAACAGACATTCCATATGATTCAGCCTTTCTGTGATCTTAAGCCCACCCTCCTCACTGCCCCTCACCCCGCCCCAGCCATATCCTGGACCTTGAAGCTATTATTGATAACTGCACATGTTCCTAAATGTTTCAAGCCCATACTGCCTGATCACTGCCTGTTGTCTTTTTAAAATAATTTCTCCAGTATCCACCCCTCAAAAATGATCTTAATCCACCAGTCTTGCCTTATGGTCACTGTCCATTGACACCCACTGCAGGGACATTATTCCTTCTCACCCAGCTTAGACTCTGAGTCCCTCAGTTTAATCATATCCTTTACAAACTGCATAACTCTAATATTGGTTAAATTCAACTCTCCAATTATTTGACAGCTATCGGGAAACAGTTACCAGCCATCCCAGTTGGTCTGAGATGTTCCCAGTGCCAGCTCTAAAAGTTCTGTGTCCTAAACCTATCAGGTAAACTAGGACAGCTGGTCAACCATGCTGGAGGAAACACCTAATCTTTGCTACAATCCCACCAAATACCCAGCTACCCTCCATTCTACACCCTCCCTCCATCCTGATATCTCTCACACTCTTTCCCATTGCTCACCCTCAGTTCTGGAATAAAGAAATAAACCAGAGGAGAACTTTGTCAACCTGTCTCTGTTTGGACTGCTGCCATACCTCACTTCACTAGGCTGATGTTTTACAATTTGTAGGTTTGTGGCAACCCTGCATTAAGCAAGTCTCTCAGTACCATTTAGCCAACTGCATTTGCTCACTTCATGTTTCTGTGTCACATCTGGTAATTCTCCCAATATTCCAAACTTTTCCATTATTATTACATTTGTTATGGTGATCTCTGATCTTCAGTGCTACTACTGTAATTGTTTTGGCACTTTTTAGCATAAAGTATTTTTAATTAAGCTATGTACATTGTTTTTGTGGACATAATGCTATTGCACACTTAGACTACAGTACAGTACAGTGTAAACATAATCTTTATATGCACTGAAAAACCAAAATATTCATGTGACTCAATTTACCATGATATTCACTTTATTGCAATAGTCTGGAACCAAACCTGCAATCTCTCTGAGGTAGACTTGCACTCATGTATGAATCACTCACACACACTCTGCTCTGGTAACTATTGAGAATAGTCCCTACTTGCATCTGGGGCTACACCCTCCTTGTTAGGCTTAGGACATTACACTCTTTACTCCCACCATTATTTCCCTCCCAACTGGGTTATTTCCACCAGCATTCAGGCCAGCTGTTAGTTCTCCCTTCTTTCACCAACAGAACCCTCCCCACCCGACTATCCCCCTCCAGCTACTGTACCCCATTTCATTTTCCTGGAGAGCAAAGCAGCTACCCAGCACAGCACTGATAATTCAACAAGAGCTCAGCAAATGTCTAAGGAATAAACAATGGCATGTCTTTTGAGGACTGAGCACACACAGGTTGATGGGTAGAAAAGACGCTGACTCACTGTGGGGACAAAAGCTTGGGGAGACCAGGCTTCCTGGCACCAACTAACTCCTTTTAGGTCAACTCATAACTGATAATCCACTGAATTGACAAATGCTAGTACGCTGCGTGTCTTCCTCACTCTGAAGACCAGCTACCCAAAGGCACATCCTCGTTCAGTCAGATCTACTGGATCTTGTGTCTCCTACAATAAAATAGAGTAGTTGTGGGCAAGAGATGGAGTCAGACCTTGGGTGTTTCCATTCCCATTTACTGTTGGGCTTTGATTAGGGCACTTATTGTTGTCAAGTGTCTTTCTTTTTATTCCTAGTAGTTAAAAGGGGTTGATTGTATAAGAGACAGAGTTCTGAGCAGGAACTTCCAATTGATTGTTTTACCTTCCGAAGATCTGTCTGCAGCTGCCGAAGAATCAACTCCAGCTGGTTGACTTTCCCAGTCAGTGTGGATGGAGACCGCTCCCTAGCAAGGAAGGAATGACTTAGAACAACTCAAGAGTGCTGAAGTCAAGCCAGGGCATTCAGAAAATTGGCAATGTTTTCATGCAAGACATTCTATCATGTGCCGAGAGTACAGCAAGGAAGTAAATAAGATTATGTCAGATGTTGCAGGTCAACATGTCACTGCTTTGGTGGAAAATCCCTCCTGGGTTGCTTTTGACTTAAAAGGGGCTTCAGAATCTCTATCGGCATATACATTGACAAGAAAACAAAAGATAGATGATCTAAATGCATTTAGGTAGCCAAGATTAGGCAGACCAGAATCAAGTCCTGGGAACCAAAGAGACTCAATTTCCCCAATTTGCCTTTCTCTATTAAGAAAGTATCAAGGAATTCATCACCAAGATGAACATGCAAGTTGCTGATCACTCAAGTTGATAGAAGAGTGGATGACACTGAGACAGAAAGTAACACTCCGTGGGTGAGGAACACATCAAGAACACAGGGACAGAGGGACTTCCCTGGTGCACCAGTGGTTAGGACTCTGTGTTGCCCATACAAGGGGCATGGGTTCAATCCCGAGTTGGGGAGCTAAGATCCCACATGCTATGTGGTACAGCAAGAAGTATTTAAAAAAAAGAACAAAAAGAACACAAGGGTAGAGACAGCTGGCTCCTGGCACACTTCAGTGGGAGGTGAGGGGCTGGGTGAAGGCCCAGGGTTGAGGGGAGCATGTGTGCTCAGGAGCTGAGTACATGCAGCCTGGCAGAGCAAGGGTGGTCAGCAAGGTGTCCCTGGCCAGTGCTGCTGCCGTGATCAGGGGGCAGACACTGACTGGGGCCACCCCCTCCCACTCGGGAGCTCAACCTCACCATCCAGGGCATGGGCTACACGTCTTGGCAGGCAGGGCTCACCCGTGGAGCACAAGTTCCATCCAGCCCAGCAGGGCAGGAAGCAGAGTCAGGCCTGCTCAGTCCCTTCTCTGGGTCCTTCAGGACTAGGTGAAGACAGGTGGAACGGTTTCCTGTCTGCTCTGGGCTGAGCTTCTGTTAATTGCTGGGGCCTGGGACATGGGAAGGAGGCACACCACAGGGGTCACATACCCAGCTGGGTCCATGAAATCTTTGCTGCTGCCAGGATCGACACACAAAGGCAGCTCCTGGGCCCCTTCCAGGTCCTGCTCGGGGTGCATGTCTGTCAGGGTACAGAAGGACGCCACTCTCTGGTCTGGGGAGGGGAGACACATAGACAGAAGAGTTAGGAATAGCTGCAAGGCACTGTCTCCTGGTGGAAATGAATAGTTTCTAAATAAAATCTGCCCCTCCCCCCGACCAGTTACTGCCCTGTTTTAAAGAAAACAAAGAAAAACAAACTCAGGCAAGCTGCTGACAATCAGCAAGCATTCAGATCGGCCGTCCTGCTGGGCTGCATGGCACACAGACACCACGGCCATGGGACAACAAGCAGACACTGGGTTTGCTACAGCCAATCTTTCTTCTGTGCACATCCCAAGAAACACCAAAGCTGTCACTGGGTGTGAAAGAACGGCATTGGGTGATGAACAGAACCCAGGAGAGGCACCTCTCTCCAGACCTGGAGAGCATTCTTGAGACACGATGGCCCGGACATGTCACCCTGTGCATCCCCATCCCTCCGCGCTTCTATAACCATGCACACGTGCAGATAACGAAACAGAAAGGAAAGGTTATGGAGGATGGAGCACCCACAGTCAGCCCCAAACAGTCACCTAGATAGGAGGTGTGATGACAGAGCAGCCCAAGTTCTTCATCTGAGTCAAGACCTGAAATAAGATTTAGAATTTTCCTTTGAACAGTAATATCTCTCCTCACTTGAGAGCCTCTGGGGTACACGTAAGGCTCAGGTGATAGGTCCTATGAAAAACAGGTGTGTGGGTGTGAGACAGCCACATGTGTATACGTGTGTGCATATCTGCAGATGTGTGTAAGTGTGTGCATGCCTGCTGGTGTGTATATGTTGTGTGAAGCCAAGAACTGCCCCTGAGAGGCTGTAATACAACGCCAAAGAATGTGGTCAGAGTGTACGTTTCACATGTGATGGTCCTGGCTGGACACACAGCTGTCATGCACAACAGTTAAGCTGCATGCCACACAGAGGTCAATCCAGCTGCAGGAAGGTGTGAGCATTTTGGGTCTGCTTGAATGACCCATTCCCTGAAGGTGAAGATGCTGGTAGTGAGAGAGATTAGCAAATATTCTCACTAAAACCCTTAGAGGAAGATCTGCAGCACGGGCAGCAATGATCAGCATGACTACTTTCCGTCCCCCCGCCCCCACCCCCAAACAGCACAGGGCCATTTCTGTTCCCGGCACCAGTGACTTCACGTTGAATGTCGAGCTGGGCAGGAAAGGGAAGGTGATATTCTTTGAAATGGGCACCAGACTGGCCCAGCTCTGAGGGCTGAACACAAGAACACTGGCCCAGAAATGCTGAAAGGCATGCAGAGAAAACCCTGCTTTTCAGCAAGGTGGAGGTGAGGCCCAGGGATGCATCCCATCATCCACGCTGACTCCCCCTCCACACGCCGTGCCCGAGCGCACCTGCGGTTGGACTCTGAGGGAGGCAGCAGGTGCGTTAGCGCTGCTGCCGCTTTTTCACATGATCTGATTACTGGCTGGGAAGCCACACTGGGGTCCGTGACATGGGTGCTCTGTGCTTAATTTAACCTATTACGTCTCCCCCTGGCTGCTGGCTGCGTCTCCTAATGAAGCTACCTGCTTGGCTGGTGGTTTCTGGAGGGTCCCACACAGCCTGTGAATTAGAGAGGATGGTGGAGCTGCCAGGAGCCCTGGAAGGGGCCAGGCTGCAGTGCTGAGCACCCCCTGAAGGAGCATACAGCAGGTTCCCAGCCGCACGTCCCTTTCCTCCATCATGACTCCTCAACGCCTGCTGACAGGTACTCAGGGGTCCCTCAATCAACATTCCGGAAAGGCTTAAGGGCCCATTCCACACTTTGCACCTTCTATGGGATGACAGACCTTCTACAACTATATGTTCCTGAGAGATGGCCAAGTTCCCAATTTGATAGACTAGTAGGATTTATACATCTGATGAAATAATTGGTAATTTAATTATGATTAACAGCATACAGAGAATGAACCTATGGCTGCTGGGGAGGGAAGGATGGGGGTAGGGACAGTTAGGGAGTTTGGGATGGACATGGACACACTGCTATAGTAAAAATGGATAATCGTCAAGGTCCTACTGTAAGGCACAGGGAGCTCTTCTCCACGCCGTGTGGCAGCCTGGATGGGAGGGGAGTTGGGGACAGGGTGGATACATGTCTGTGTATGGCTGAGTCCCTTTGCTATCTACCTGAAACTATCACAATATCGTTAATCGGCTATACTCCAATATAAAATAAAGAAGCTTTTGAAAAAAGATTAACAGCATAATTTGTGCATTGCCTGCTTTTACAAAGCCTGATGAGATGTGACCAGCAGAGGTGGGGCAGGAAGGATGGGCGCACAGGCTGGGGGTCAGTGGCTCTGGGGAAGGGTGGGGGGTCTGGGCTGTCAGGGTGCCAAGATAACCTTCTGTCCTGTGACAGCTCTGAATCAGGAAATGATTACCACTTAAAAAAAAAACAAAAAACAAAAAAAACAGCAGACACATTTTTTATTTCACAGTGAATTTAACTACTGAACAAAAGGAATGAAAGAAAAGAAAGAATTTATTTTTCTCACTTTTTAAGAGAGTTTTGTTGACTCATCCACATTTTATGCAACCCAGTGATAATTCAGTTAGTTTCTATCTTTCTTAATATAGTTGGTTCTGATCATCAAGTCTAAATATCTCAATGAAAACATCTTGGCTTGCTTCATCTATTTTTACCTTAATTGATAAAATACCCACATATTTGAAGAAACAGAACTTACTACTGGCAGCCATTCAAACATTCCTTGGGGAGAAACGAGGTCCTACCAGTCAGGAGGCAAGAAGCCAAAAATAGACTTTTGCCAACAATGTAATTTCACAAAGAAGATTTCACTTTGAATCCAAAAAGCTTGGGAGGTTAAAATGCAACTAGAATGCTACTTGATTAAGTACAGACACTAAACTACTTTGTAAAATGGCTAATTTAGTGACAGTTTCCAGCAGAAGCTTTATTCCTCCAGAGCTTATTTCGGTAATAATAAATATTCAGTAACCAAGAAATTACTGACATTGAACCAAAAGGCACAGACAAGACTGTAAGAAAAAGGGAGGCTCAGAGTATGCACTTCATGTAAATGGTGAGCACAGCAAGGATCCAATTACCCACAGTGTACATGTTTTCCCTTGAAATCATCTTTTAAAAACCTGACTGCAATGTCAGTTTCTTGTTTTTAAAGTTTATTTTATTGAAGTACAGTTGATTTAGAATGTTGTGTTGAGTTCTGCTGCAGAGCCAAGCAATTCAGTTATATACAGACATAGACATAGATATTCTTTTCCATTATGGCTTATTACAGGATATTGGATATAGCTCCCTGTGCTACACAGTAGGGCCTTGCTGTTTACTGTCAGTTCCTCATCTTAGTGCATTTAGCATTGAACAAGAGGGTGCACAGTCAGTAGGCTCCTCCATATCAGTCTTGAGCTGAGACGGCTGACTCAACAGTTGCCTGCAAATAATCCCCACGACCCCAGGCCAGCTGTGTGGAGCAACGAACCTCATAAGGCCAAGCCTGCTTCCTGAGGGCTGAGTGCTCTGATCAACTAGCCATGTCTGCTGAGGGCCAGAACAGGAGAACAGATATGCCCCAGATGCATGCCATACAGGACATGCACGTGTGAGGCTAAATTAAATGAAACCCATTTCCACAAACAAAGCTGCTCTAATGTCTTTTCTACATACACCTTATAGAAAAGTTGGGGCTCTCTAGCTACAAGTGAGCACGCACACCTCGCTATATAATACAGGGAACCCAGCCCGGCACTCTGTGATGACCTAGAAGAGTGGGTTGGGGGTGAGTGTGAAGGACGCTCAAGAGGGAAGGGATATACATATATACACACATACCCTTATGGCTGATTTGAGTCACTGTATGGCAGAAACGAACATAAAATTATAAAGCAGTTATCCTCCAATTAAAAATTTGTTTAAAATGTATGCTTTTCATGCTCTGTTCAAGAAACCAAGGGCATAGGTAACCTAATAAAAGTGTAAACTTGTACTTTTCCAGAAAATACACTTACATGAACTATTTCACTTCCACAGTGGTGTCTGATAAATGAGTTAATTCTGCACATGCTAGTAGCTCACACATCCGCTTGCAATAATTACCACCAGTGGGGAAGAGCTGAAACCCCGAGGGGAGGAAAGGCCTGCAGGGAGCTGTGTGGGACTGACATCCAGTCTCTGATCACCAGTTTATAACGCTGCCTTTAATGCTTCATTCCACTTAAGACAACATCATCCACTTAACAAATGCCCAAGAACACACCAATTGGCCACCCCTGATACTATGACAAATGAGAACTACCTTAAATCCTAGGACTTTTAAAAAGACTCCACTCTCCTTCTCCTGTTTCATTGTCGGACCCACAGCCAGCTTTACTAGTTGGGTTTGTTCACCTGACCATACTGGGGGGATGGGATCTCTCTATATCATTTGGTCCCTCTCTACCCTACATTGTCCTTTCACTTCATACATAAAGGAAGTGAAAAGCATGCAAAGGTGACAGATGATGGTCTCAGTGTATAATAACATTGATGAGAGGTGCTGTGTAGGAGTTCTGATGGGCAGAGGTCACATCTCACCCCTTTCCCTGAAAACAAAACAACCGCCCACATGGCAGCAAGCCAGGACTGGGACTCAGTCAGTTTTCAAACTATCACAGGAGAAGGGAGTGGCAGCCGTGGACCCTGGTGAGAAAAGCACTCTGCACTTGACTCACCTTCTCTCTCACAAGTTTATGAAGCTCTCAATTTTTAGACACTGGTTTTGGAGCAGAGTTGCATAACACATCTATTCACTTATTAATTAATGTTTAACCACGCTGCATAGCATTTCTGTATTGAACGCTTTCTATTCTTTTGAATCATTGCCCGTAAGCAAGTTCTCAGGAGTGAGATTTCTGGTCAAAGAGTAGGTACATTTTCTGGCTCTAGTTATATGCTGTCATACTGCTTGAACACAAAGATGGATTGTTTTATAATCTTTGTAACGATACCAGCTGAGAGTGTTGTTCATAACTATCCAGAACTGCTGTGTGGTTTTTCATACTCGCAAGGTAGCTCATTATTGTCTACATTTGCATGTGTGGCTGAACACTTTTCAAGTCCTTACTTATTGTGTGATCCTTCTTTTGGACCATGTGTCATATGCGTTGACCATTTGTTTCTCAGGCATTTGATATTTTTTTGGGTTCATGTTCCTTCATTCACTGGAGACACTTAGGTTTCACCTGTCAAATTTATTACAAATCTTACCCATGTTCCCCAGTTCCCCCTTTAATGTTCTCTTCCAGGTTCATAAAAGATTTAAATACTTTTGTCTGGTCTCATTACATTTTGTATGTTCTCTCAAAAATCCATAGTTATGGTACTGGCATGCTTCTAAAACATCAATCTTTGTCTTTACCTTTTCTAGAATCAACTTTTCCAATTCCTAAATCCAAATGGAGTATGGAAATCCCACCCCACTCCCATTTAACTCTTAAATATACACAGATTTTGGTCTAGGCTCTTTTTTTTTTCCCTTCAAAAGGACTAATTTCTATTTTTTGAATCATTACTATGTTGTTTTAATTATGACTGACTTACAGTAAACTTTTATTGTTGACCATTATTCATCTATTTTCCAAATGGATGCAAGTGTCCTACAGATATTTGAACTGAAATGGTACAAAACCTGTGAACTGACTCAGGAAAGGCTCTCATCTTTCCTGTGTGCTTCTATCCATTCCTATCCTTCCATATATCAGGACTTTTCAAAGTGCCCAGCGCTTTCTCTCCTTATGATTCCAACGATGGGTAAACTCCCAAGGAATTTATTCTGATCTTGCTAAGGTGTCCTTTATGACTGCTATGTGGATGGCTGCACGTGCCACTCCTGGCACCAGGAGGAAGAGCCTACTTCCATCCTGGGATCTGGGCTGGCCTTGGACTTCCCCTACCCAATAGGATGTGGTGGATACAATGCTCTGGGTCTTGAAACATCACATATCTGCTGCCTATGCTCTCCTGACTCCTTAAGTCACACGTGAAGAAGTACAATTACTTTGCTGGAGACAAGGCTCCAGCCAGATCCCAGTGTTCCAGGTACAGGCCTATAAGAGGAGTCACCTTAATGCTCCAGACCCAGTTGAGCTCCAGCTGCATACAGCTGCATGACTGACATCAACGGAAGAACCAGGAAACAGAAGAACCACTCAGCTGAGCCTGGCCAACCCACGGAATCACGAGACATAACAAACTACAGTCTTCAGCCATAAATCTTAGGGTGGTTTGTTATACAGAAATAGATAACTGAAAAAAAATAAAAATAAAAAAAAATAAAAAGAAATCCTGATCTAACCAGCAAAAACAAAACAAAACAAAACAAAAAAAAACAATAAAAAGAAATCCTGATCTAACCAGCAAAAAAAAATAAAATAAAAAAATAAAAAGAAATCCTGATCTAACCAGCAAAAAAAAAAAAAAAAATAAATAAAAAGAAATCCTGATCTAACCAGCAAAAAAAAAAAAAAAAATAAAAAAGAAATAGATAACTGAAAATGCTAACAATGCTTTGAAATGAGGCTTATAAAAATATGAAATATATTTTAGAATACCTACTTTATAATATCTAATAATTTCTTTTTGATTTATATTTTCTAGATATAGAATTATATATGCAAATATTTCCTTACTTTCAAAATTTATTCTTTTGAATACTAGATTCCAGTACAAAATTAAAGGACATGATCTCTGAGGATAACCTTGTTTAGTCTCTAGACTTAAGTGATACACTTTAAACATTAAAAAAATTTTTCCCATTAAGTGTTATTTCATATAGTATTATATAACTATATTCAATATCCTGTAATATTATATAAGGGAAAGGAGTATGAAAAGAAAAAATAAATATTTATACACACATTTGTATATATAATATATATTTCTGAATCACTTTGTTGTACAGCTGAAAGTAACATAACATTGTAAATCAACTATACTTGAACCTTTAAAAGTAATATGGAATAAAGTTGATATTCTTCATCAGGGTTTGAAAGTATCTCTCAATTTTTAATTTTTATTAGAAATAGCTTTAATTCTATTATACATATCCTTTCTGAGAAATTGATATGACAACTTTTAATGACTTCATCTATTATAACTTATTATAACTAAAGGTTTTCTTTTATTAAGCCAGCTAACTTCTTGCTAATAACAATGAATATTTTTTCAATTTATGACTGAGCTTCGTCTAAGCTGTCTCACATCAACATTAATGACTAAGATTGTCTTACAATTTTTCTCTTCTATGTGCTATGATAAATCCTATTATGCAATGAGGCTGCTAATACATTTCAAGAAAAATTTATGCAAGGGCATTATCACTCTTTGAAACTTTGAAAATAATTAACTGTAAACGTTAGTTTTGCGTGATATTTGGGATTTGGAAATATTCTTGCATAATTTTTTCAATGCCCTCCACACTCTGACTTCTACTTACTGTTTCTCATGCTCTTTCCCCCCAACTTTCTTGCAGGAAATATCCAATTATCTTATTCATCAGATTTATTCCTACATAGGAATAAAGTGACATTCCTTAATCATGTTATCATCTCTCATGTATTCAATACTAATCTCCTTCCTCATTTCTAATTTTGTTCACTTATGTGTTCATTTTCTGAACCAATTTATACTGGCTTACCAATATTCAAAGAAAAAATGATCATTAATTAAATTTATAAACTGCACAGAAATTTCAATTGCAAGTTTTTTTAAGAAAATCATTTGATTTCTTTCTTTCCTTTTTTTTTTTTTGTTTTCTTTCACAATCTCTGTAGAATGTTTTAGTACAGTTACTTAATTTTCACTTTGTTTTTCCATTTAAATATGTTTCTGAAGCAGTTCTTCTGTTTAAGGCCTACTCCCTGCTGTAGTCCAAAGACTTTACTAGGCAACCTCTTCATCTTCACTTACTAGAAAAGAAAAAGATACTCTTACCACAGTCCTAATTCTTCCTAGCACAATTGTGGTCAGTTGCTTCAGTCATGTTCAACTCTCTGCAACCCTATGGACTGTAGCCTGCCAGGCTCCTCTGTCCATGGGGCTCTCCAGGCAAGAATACTGGCTTGGGGAGCCATTCCCTTCTCCAGGGGGTCCTCCTGACCCAGGGATTGAACCCATGTCTCCTGCATCTCCTGATCTGCGGGTAGATTCTTTACCTGCCAAGCTACCTGGGGAGCACAATTATCACTAGACTAATATTTAGAACTGTCTGAATTGTTAAAGTTTTTGATTTATGTTTTGCTCCTATTTTCTGACTTAATTCCCATTTCACGCCTGTGGAGGGAAGTGTGGGGAAATGCACCTCCTCTTAGTGACCCCCTGGGGAAGCTGTGGACAGGATGCTTGGAGAATCTGTATTCCTCCAACACTGTGTATGTTATCGTCTGTGTACCCGGAGAGTACCCTGTGTACCTGGAGAGTTCACACATGCTTAAGCAACCAAGACTGGGGCTGATTACCTTGGTACTGCTGCTGTATTCTTTTTTTTTTTTTTCATATTTGATAGAAACTTTTTCCTTGGTTACAAAACCCAAGCCCATATACAAAATTAGGAACACTTTTAGAAGCTTCTTTTGAATGACTGTTTTAGTCCCTTTTAACTGAGTTTAAAAAAAATAAAAACAAAGCAAGTTTTCAATACCAATTTGAAAACTGAGAAGTTCAGGAATATACTTAGTTTCCTTTTATCTACAAAATGGTGCAATTCCAATTCCAACCGACAAGGTCACAACAGATTGGATCAGGCCAATGTATAGGTTCTTTTGCATTGTGCTGTGCTGTGCTTAGTCACTCAGTCGTGTCTGATTCTTTGGGACCCCATGGACTGTAGCTCGCCAGGTTCTTCTGTCCATGGGGATTCTCTAGGGAAGAATACTGGAGTGGGTTGTCAAGCCTTCTTCCAGGGGATCTTCCCAAACCAGGGACTGAACCCAGGTTTCCCGCATTACAGGCGGATTCTTTACCATCTGAACCACTAGGGAAGCCCATGAACACTGGAGTAGGTAGCCTATCCCTTCTCCAGGGGATCTTCCCAACCCAGGATGGAACCGGGGTCTCCTGCGTTGCAGGTGGATTCTTTGCCAGCTGGGCCACCAGGGAAGCCCACGTCTGCACTACTTGAAGATAACGTTCACTTACGTGAGTTCTCACTTACAACACCAAAGGAAATAGGAATCGGCACAGGATAGTAAAACCAGATTCTTAAACCCATGTGTCTAGTGTCAATTTTAGCTCTTAGATGAAGGGCAACACATCACGTGTTGAGGCATGGGACATAAATGAGGCCGAACAGCAGGGAAGACTCACGCCTGCTAGGGATAAATGACACTATGGCACTATACAAGGCTCATGGTATCTCAACCCAATGGATACATTCCGTTTTTTAAAGCCTGTCTTCAAACGGGCTAACTAATCATGTGTGGGCCCAGACGTTTTCCAGAGGGGTCTGAGCTCAGTAAGGCATCTTGAACTGCCTTGATTACTTTGAAATGATTAAATAGGCACATGGGGGCTTTCTGAATTATCTTTTCTTCATGATGTTGAGTCTAGCTCAGGAACAGCTTTGACAATTGGTATAGAAAGATAAAAGTCACAAGCAGGGCAACTGGTCATCCTGGTAAAGACCTCTCTTTTTAAAGTGCTGAGGGCTGCCTATGCTCACATCAGTGCTATTCATGACAACTGAGACGGAACATAAATATCCATCAACAGATGAATGGATAAAGCAGATACGGTACATATACACAATGGAATATTACTCAGCCATAAAAGAGAATGAAATAACGCCATGTGCAGCAACGCAGATGGACCTAGAGATTATCATACTAAGTAAAGTAAGTCAGAAAGAGAAAGACAAATATATGGAATCACTTATATATGGAATCTAAAATATGACAAAATGAACTTATCTATGAAACAGAAACAGACTCACAGACATAGAGAACAGACTAGGAATTGCCAAAGTCGGGGGAAGGTTAGGGGAGGGATGGACTGGGAGGCTGGGGTTAGCAGATGCAAACTATATTATAGATAGGATGGATAAAACACAGGCCCTGCTGCACAGAGCAGAGAACTATAAACCACAATGGACAAAAAGAACATGAGAAAGCATGTATGTATATGCATATAACCGAATCACTTTGCTATATAGCAGAAATTAATATAACATTCTAAATCAACTATACTTCAATAAAACTAATTAATAAAAAATAAGTGGTTAAGGGGATGGATCACATCTGGTCACCACCATGTCCACTTACATCACAGTGGAGCTGACACTGATACAAAAGAATCTGAGTAGCCAAATTTTTTAATCTTCCTGAGCTGACTGTCGTCTCAAGATGGCATACTACCCTATGGATTGGCACCGAAAAGTGACTAGAACTTTTAAACATGACCTCAACTCCCTCCATATTTTCTGGAGAATGTTGTTTGGAAAGTCCAGAAAGGGCAGGGAACCAAAGTCCGCTCCCTGAGCAAACAGCATCCCAGATTTTATCTGTCCCACTTAGGCACCCCTGCCCTGAGTCACTGGGAGCTGGGATGTCCCTGCTTTCTCCTCCCTTCCTGACAGTGCCAATGCCCAGCTGGCCTCGAACATCAGCTCAGAAACACCCTGATGAAAGGGATGTGAGGGTAGGGCTGAGAGGAGCTTGCCAGGTCTCTGGAAAGGTTTTCATTTCATAGAAGAGCAGGCTGAAGCCCAGCACAAGTATGTACCTCAGAGGACTGGTGACCAACCTTCAGTGTTGCAATAAAGCACGTAGCTGAGTGACTTGTCCTAAGGCCTGCAGCCCAGCAGTAGGGCTGTGATTACAACCACAGTCCACAGATGGATAATCCAGCCACTGCTGTCTGTGCCACTGTGCTATCTGGACCTCCCACCCACAGCCCAGCTCCCTAGAAAGTCCCACTTCATAAGAGTGATTTTATTCTGCAGAGGTAGAAGGGAACCCAGCAAAGACACAAACAAGGGTGGAGACAGACATGAAGTGACATATGTATATACACATGGTGGTGGTGGTTTAGTCGCTAAGTTGTGTCCATGTGTCCAACTCTTACAACCCCATGGACTGTAGCCCACCGGGCTCCTCTGTCCATGGAATTCTCCAGGCAAGAATACTGGAGTGGGTTGCCATGCCCTTCTCCAGGGGATCTTTCTGACTCAGAAATGGAATCTGCCTCTCCTGCATTGGCAGGTATATTCTTCACCGCTGAGCCACGAGGGATTTCCATATATTCCCACACACATACTGTTGTAAATCAGAATAAAGAATACAAAATACAAAAGGATCTCAGAGGTTAAAATCTACGCCATGAGCTGAAACAGCTCAAAAGTGCAGGGAGCCTGTACATCTTATACCTACTGGCTCCTCTGTACTAGCTCTCCTCATCTGGTTACCTTGCTGTGCGCTTGATAAATAAAGATAAGATTAATTTAAGAAACAGTTTTCCCTTAAGAAACTCATCACTCAACAAGAAGTGACAGAGATGTGAATAATGCAGAACAGAGTGGTATGTACTATGCAAATATTTATGCGGTGGGGGAACAGAGAAGACAGAAGAGAAGTTCTTAGATTCTCACTGGGCAGTGAGACAAGTGTACACAGAATATGCTAGAGAAAATGCAGCTCTCTCCTGTCTAGGCTGCTCTGGACAGAGGTGAGACCTGTCATGCCTTCTGGGGCTCTGTCACACCAGGCTAGTCTTGGGAGCCTGAGAAATAACTAGAGCTTTCATAGTCCTCTCTAACCAACTTCTGGTTGAGAGAAATATTTCTCTGCGTTACCAAGCAGACAGGAGCATTCTCAAGTTTTCACACGAAACAACTACTTTGTAAATCCAAATGCAAACTCCACCAAGTACTTGGCAGGTCCAAAACAGCTGTCCTCTCTCCATCAAGGGAGCAGGTGTTTTGCAGGAATTTCTTCCTAACAGTTTCCTCCTCCCATCTATCAGAGCTAAACGTCCCAGAGCCCGGATTAACTCACTTTCTTTCTAGACACCCCCCTAAAAGGTGCTTAGGACCAGAGGCACTGATCCCAGCTGATGAGTGAAACTGACGAGCAGGGCAGCTTGTTAAGAGAGGCAGTCGGGGCGGCAGACTCCACCTGAAGCAGCCTGACTGCAAAGTGTACCTGTCCCTCCTGGGAAAAGAATGTGGATTCCTTTCCTGAAGCCTGCATATCACAGGTGATGAGGACTGACCACCCGAGCAGGCAGCGAAAGGGTGGGGGTTGAGAAGAGCCGATCAGGTGGCCCTGCCCCTCTTTGGGGTTGGGGGTGGTGGCAGCAAACACTGTTGCTATAACTCAGACACACAGGAGATCCCCAGACCGGGCCCCAGAATGGCCTGCCCTCTGTGGATCCTGCTTGTTACCCAGGAGCCAAGGCCGTAGTCATGGAAAGCGTTTGGCAGCAAATGGAAGAAAGTCAGGAACCCTGTCACTCGGGGCCCCTGGGTCCACACGTAAGGTCCTGAGGATGCCTGGGAGACAGGCATGGCCCCTGTCTGTGGCCCCTTTAGGTTGGAGAAAAAAACGTGCTTGCTATGGAGCAGCTTCCCCTCTGAAATTCACAGAAATATTCACCAGAGATGGTGGAAGGCAGTGAGGCAGTCAGAGGGCCCCAGAGATCAGCCAGCCCAGCACTGTCCCCGACCACAGGGTTAGAGGGGGAAGCCAGGGCAAGACAGGGAGAGACTTGCTGGGTCAAGAAGGCCCCACCAGATTCCGCATGGACTCTGAGCCACTGGACTCCCAGGCCTGTGCCTGTCCTGCCAAACTGGGCAGCCTGGACCTCTGCGGGGCCTTCCCATCCTGTCTCACCTCATCACGCTGGGCGGAAAGACACCGTCTGTGTCCCAGGTCATCACCTTGACCTTCCAGGTAAGAAAACAGAGGTGGAAAAGGAAAAGTGGCTCATGCCAGACCACAGCTGGTACCTGACCTGGCAGCAGGTTTGGGGTCCCTTTGCCTAGGGCTCACTTCATCACATGCCTGGGTCTCCCTAAGGAAATGCCCCAAGTCTCAGCCCAAGCCACTCCCTGGTTTCCCTCCTGGAAGATGTGCAGAGCATCCAAAGACTAACCCAGATGACCCCTGCATTGCCATCCCCAGCCCCGGAGGCTGAATGTCTTTACCTTCAAATGCTCGGGCAGCATCCACGAGGTGGGTCCAATCTAACCCTGTGGCCGTGTCTGGGAGGGGCA
Source organism: Cervus canadensis (assembly GCF_019320065.1). NCBI lineage: Eukaryota > Metazoa > Chordata > Mammalia > Artiodactyla > Cervidae > Cervus > Cervus canadensis. Next base: position 87,960,301 of record NC_057393.1, on the reverse strand, counting down.
TCAGGCCAGGATCTGCACACTTGGACTTATCCGATAAGGACCCATCGGAGAACCAGAACTCATCTAGACAGAAAAAAACCCAGAGCGTCAGTCAGATAGCAGTGTGGGTCCTGGCTGGGCCTTCAGAAGGGCCCAGGGGGGTTCTGGTCCCAGGAGAGAAACAGACATCCCACCGCTGTCTATTCAAGAGCCACAACTGCAAGGCTCACTCAGGGGTCACCAACAGGCAGGGGCCAGGGCAAGATCAGGGCTGAGGCCCCCACGAACCAGAAAAGCAGAGGTGAGCTCCTCCTGGGCGGGCTCCTCTGGAGGATACTACCTGGGTCTGACCACCCTGAGGATCACTTCCTGTTCTCCTCTGGATGACTTCCCCATGGGAAGAGTGTTGCAAGCCTCTGCTGTAAAACAGTCTGGTACAATCTCTCTTGTACGTTTTGCCATGTAGAAAAATGGTTACTGAATTTCGCTTCTGACTTAATGAGATGGTCTGATCAGTGGCTAAACCAGAACCCACTCCCCATCCTGCACTGAGTATTTGCTAGTCTTCTGTACAAAGACACCTTGTACACTTCTTCTCCTAAACTCTCATCACAGGACGTGAAGTGCTTACGTCACTAGTCATACTGGCTGTTAAGAAGTCATTATGCATCTGCAGACACATTTCCCAAAGGCTAGAGCTTCTCTAACACGCCTTTTCTGGACCTGCCCAGAACCATGGCACACAGCTGCTCATGGACACATCTGACTAATTAGACCAATCAAAATAATGACCACCTGGCTGTCTGAGCCTGCAATTAAGTTATGGAGGGGCTGTAATTAACCAAGTGCACCTGTAATTTCCGCTCCCACATCCTATGGGGTGGCTGTGAAATGCTGGCATCTGGACCAGGATGGAGAGAGCCTGGGATTTGCCCTTGAAAGACACTAACAGTCCCTCTCCTGCACCTTCCACATGAGCTCTTAGCCTACTTCAAGCAGCTTCAGTTTAAAGTGAAGCCACTCTGCTGTTAATACCACCCCACTCAGAGGTGAAACCATCACCCCCTCCACTTATTGCTTTTAAAGATCTTTTGGATGTGGGCCATGTTTTAGAAGTCTTAATTGAGTTTGTTACAATATCGCTTCTGTTGTATGTTCTGGTTTTTTGGCTGTGAGGCATGTGGGATCTTCACTCCCCAACCAGGGATGGAACCCATGTCCTCTGTATTGAGAGGTGAAGACTCAACCACTGGACTGCTAGGGAAGCCCTGCCCCCTCCATTTTGAAGGGAACCCAGTGACAGGGACTTTATCAAGGTCACTCCTGCCCCCCTCCCCCTCCACTTTCTTGTGCTTTAAACTATCAACCCTTCCAGCATGTTCTCTGCATGAGGTTCTCTGTCCTTGTCTGCTCCTATCCTGATGGCCCTTCTGAACCCAGGGAGGCACCAAAGGGCAGAGGCTGGACTGACTCCACCCAGGTCCCATCCTTACCCAGAGTTTAAGGTTCAACCCCCCAGGGAGAAAGATCAGGAAGCCTGGGGACCTTCAGTCATTTGCCAATCACTTCCTTTATCTCAAAGATAGCAGCTAAAACAGGTTTTCTGCACCAAGTGTAAAAAAATTATTTGACTTGGTGGCAATTACTCTTGCCACTGATTTCCCTGCAGCTGAGTCTGTCAGGGATACACACACACACATACATATACACGCACACACACATATATATATTTGCATGCATGTGGTGGCTCTGGGAAGGGTGCCCCAGGGCTGGCTGGAACCCAGCGTGCATGAGGCACCCCCTCACCCCCTGCCTCTCCTCCCCTCACTGGAGAGGAAAACATCAGGGAGTGAAAAATTATTCAGGTGAATGAGCATTTCTACAGAAAGTATACTCTCTTGGTCACGTTCGTTTTGCTAAGAAATGTCAACTTGAGGATTTTCTTTGCCTTTGTAAAGAAACAGTCCTTCACCTGAGCTTTTCGCATCTTAGAGCCTAAAATCAAACCCAATACACATTCTGTGTGCTGCATGCTTTCTCCTCGGTGCCACCAGACGATGCCGACCGGCTGTAACACGGGGGTCCCCAACCTCCAGGATCGAATGCCTGGTGACTTGAGGTGGAGCTGATGTAACAATAATAGAACACAGTGCACAGTAAATGTAACATGCTAGAATCATCCTGAAACCATCCACCCATACCCCCTGCCACTGGTCTGTGGAAAAACTGTCTTCCCTGAAATCGGTCCCTGGTGCCCAAAAGGCTGGGGCCTGCTGTTCTAACAGGAGCCAGGCAGAAAGGAAAAAACAGCAGAGACAGGAACAGGGGCCAGTGCAGGGAGACAGCAGTGCTGGGCTAGAGTCCATCATACCCTCGTCCTGTCCCTACCGCTCCGTGGGCTCAAAGAGCATCTCTCCCAAAAGCCCAGAGGGGTACTGACAGAGGAGACCTGATCGTCCTGGGCTAAAGATTAGGCTCTGATTTTACGTGGCACAAATCTGAAGCGTGGTGGTCAGAAGCTTCTGCCCAGAGTGAGTGAGGTATGTGTGGGTGAGCAGGCCCCGCGATCCCACAGCAGGGCTCATCACAACCACAGGCAAAGCCAGGACATCCTTTGTACATTCTCCAACTCTGGTGGAGAACCAGGAAAGAAGGGATGTGTGCATGCTAAGTTGCTTCAGTAGTGTCCAACTCTTTGTGATCCTATGGACTGTAGCATGCCAGGCTCCTCGGTCCATGGGATTCTCCAGGCAAGAATACTGGAGTGGGTTGCCATGCCCCCTCCAGGGGATCTTCTTACCCAGAGAACGAACCCGCATCTCTATGCCTCCTGCATTGGCAGGCGGATTCTTTACCACTGAGCCACCAGGGAAGCCTGAAAAGCACCATACACACGGCTATATTTAAAATAATCAACAAGGACCTACTGTGAAAAATAAATAAAAATAAATATAAAACAATTTTTAAAAATACCTGGTTTTTTATAATGTTTGGAAAATCATGTAATTGGGTAAGGCTTCAAACCACCAAAAGTTCTTTATAATATTTGTCACTGACGTTAGGTTCACCCTGGTGATGTTTGCTCTGCACCCGCTGTATTCCAGGTCCCGGCAGGTACCATATCACCAGCACCCAGGGGTGGAATAACCTGTAGGATGTGGGTTCTGCCTTCGAGGAGCCATCAGCGAGCAGATGAGTCCTGCAGCTGCTGCTCTGCAGTCTGGGAAGTACATGCAGGAGCCACCACAGTAGGTGTAACCAGGCTGTTCCCTGAGCTCTCCAGATGGGGAGGGCAAGGCATGACTTAGGTGCCAAAGCCTGTTGCTTCTGGGCCAGTTCTCTCAAGCCAGTGCTACTCTGGAGCCCACGCTGCTCTTCTGGCCGGCCCAGGAAAGGACCCAGCAAAGTCGCAATTTCCAAAAGACGGCTGAAGTTCAGACAGCGCTGCCTGGGTCTCTTGCTCTCTGGCCTGGACATTGATCGTGTGGCTTCCTGTTTGTTTATTCCGACCCTGAAATCTTGGGGACCATCTATTAAATCTGACTTTACTGCTATTGTTATAAATGCTGAGGAGCCTTCCTGACAGCATTTCCTGGTGGTCAAATAGCTGTGGTTTCACAATTACTCTCCAGAAACCGAAGGCTGCTCATTACAGGGGAGACTGAGAACATTTGAAATAGAGAAAGAAATGCCACATGGAGTCAGAGAACACCCTGCCTCTAATGTCCGTGGACACTGTCTGCGGGGCAAGCGAAAGGCACGCACGCTGAGTCTCCTGCTGGGGTCTATGGCATCTTGAGTGGCTACTAAATTAGAAGGCAATTATTGATTTCTTTTACTTCTATTAAATCTTCCCCATGCCTTTTAAACTTCAAGGATCATCCTTTGTGAGGGGCGTAGGTGTCACAACTATAGGATCTTGGAACACACAGAACCTAATACTCTTCTTATTTTCCAAAATTTAAGAATTCTTATTTGTCTTCCTACCTATGAAGATTTCTACTATTCCCTGGAGGGTTTTATAAATCACATAAAAAATCACGAGTTCTCTTTAAACATGCTCTGAACCTGCCAACGCTTGGGACTACACTGAGTGAAGCCAGGTAAGCATGTGATCTAGAAGGGGAAAGATGCTATGAGCACCTTTCGGTAGCTTTGGTCTTGGGACCTGTGAACTCTGTGTCAAAATTTCCCCCTTTGTTTTCCTATCTGGGCCACTAAAGGAATTTTACTCTGAAACCAGTGATGGAAACAAAGGCCCTAAATGTAATGCAGAAACATCTCAGATGTTATTCAATTGTTTGAGCAAGTCATTTTTTTGTACCTGTAAGTTGAAGACAGAATGATATAGCACATTCAGGGTCCTCCCCACCTAGGAAATATATATGAATTGTGACATGAATCACACCTAAAATGTGCCTATTAAGCGTCATCTGTCTCCCAAGGCTGGATTAAGATCCTGGTCTCAGGAGAAGAAAGATTCTGAGACAGGCCCAATTTTGAGACATGGAGAAGCTAAAGCTATCAGGAGAAGCCTGTGACTGGTAATTACATGGAGAAAAGGGGTAGCAATGAGGTCTCATGAGATTCACTGTGAAAAGATGGACTTGCCAACCCTCCCTCGCACTGTCCTTGGTCCAAATTAGGAACAGATCCAAACGAGTCTCTATGAGCAGAAGGTCAGATGCTTGCAGGAATAATGATGGTAAACTTCAGAACACATGTGCCTTCTGCGTATTCTAACTCCACCTCTGTTACTATTTAAATATCTGGTGCTACCTGCTCTGGCAGCACTAACCTAACTTCCAGTCTAAGACATGAAGCTAAGTCTCTGAAACTAAGAGAAACACCTAGGCAACCCCAAGTAGTCCTTGTTTCTCGCTCAAGACGTCTGCTGGGCACAAGATTTCATGTGTCCACTCTATTTTGTTCCAGGGTCAGCCTGTTGGAACCACTCTCAGAGTGAGATCTGCTTACTGGGGCTCGGCTGAGTGATCAGAAATCACAGAAAGCAAAGGATGATGGACATCTGCCTTGAGTAGACACAACAGAGATAACCACACAGGTCATCCCACACTGGGGTATCCAGGGGGAGTCAGGGGTCCCAGGGGGTGAGCATCTTCCCAAAGACGACCAGGTCCTTAGAGCTGAACCTCTTGGTGGGAAGGAAGGAGAGAATCACAAGCTTTTGGGGGAAGACATACTAATTCAAATTACTCCCAGCTACCTTATTGACATTTTGTCATTCTATTCAGTAAACTGACAGAATTTTTTTCTGAGTAGGTTGTTAAGTTTAGAAATTGGAGGAATCACATGCCCTGATGGTTCAATGGTAAAGAAGCCGCCTGCCAATGCAGGAGACATGGGTGAGATCTCTGGATCTGGAAGATCCCCTGGAGAAGGAAATGGCTACCCACTCCAGTGTTCTTGCCTGGGAAATCCCATGGACAGAGGAGCCTGGTGGGCTTTAGTCCATGAGGTCACAAAGAGTTGGACACAACTTAGCAGCTAAGAAACAACAACAACATGGCCAGATAAGATTTCACTTGAGAAGAGCAAACAGCAGGGCCATTCTTACTGCTTTTCCTAGAGGAGCAGACCATGGATTCAAGTCAGGCAGTTTTAAACTTGGGTAGCGAACAGTCTCTCCTGCCTGCTTTCAACTGCGCCTTTGAGCATAGTAAAATAAAAATACAGTTCTTTAGTAGGTAAGTGGATAACTAAATCGGCATATCTAGACAATAGAACAGTAGTCAGCACTAAAAGGAAGTGAGCTATCAGGCCATGGAAAGCCATGGAGGGACACTGAATGCATTTTACTAAATGAAATACTAAAGAAGCCAATCTGGAAAGTCTATCTCCTGCATGGTCCCAACTATACGACAATCTGGAAAGGATACAACTATGGAGACATAAAATGACCAGTGATTACCAGGAGTTAGGAGACAGGGATGAACAGGGCGAGCACAAAGGAATTTAAAGGAGATGAAAATATTCTGTGTTATACTATAATGGTAGATATGCGTCGTCATGCATTTGTTCAAACTCATAGAATGAATGACAAGAGTGAACCCTAACGAAAACTATGTACTTTGGGTAACGAAGATGTGTTGATGTTCTGTGACGCATGCCCATGGTGAGGGGTATTGATAATGGGGAGACTGTGCCTGTGGGGGATAAGGGGTGTGTAGGTGGGAATCTATGTGCCTTCTGCTCACTTTTGCTGTGACACTAAGATGGCTCTAAGTAACTAACATTTATTAAGAACAAAAGTTAAACAAAAAAGAGAATATACAGTTGACCCTTGAGCAATGTGGTGGTTAGGTGTGTGGACTTCCCATGCAATGGAAAATCTGTGTATAACTGTATAGTTGGCCCCCATATCCGAGGTGCCACATCCCCTGATTCAACCAACCATGGCGCATACAAGACTGTGATATTTACACTGGAAAAAATTTGTGTGTAAGTGGACCCCCGCAGTTCAAATCTGTGATGTTTAACGATCAATTGTGCGTTCTCCATGTGGAAGCAAATGAATGTAAGAACTATATTAACATTTATCCCGTAGATTTCACCATCACACCTCAAGCGTTTTAAGTGAACGATATAACATTTGCAAGAAAATAGTTTTACTGGTTTCAGGAAAGCTTTTATGAGGCCATTAAAGTCATCTATTTACAAAAAAGGACAAACATTTGCAGAAATATTAGGATATTAGAATATGTCTGTCTGACCTTCATATCTTTATCAAGAAAGAGTATAAAGGTTTCTCCAGTTTGGGCAAAAGGACTTTTCATAACAAGCAGGATATTATGTTACTTAAAGAAATAGATTAAGAATTTTATGAGACCAGGTTCATTCCCAATTATGTTAAACATTAGAAAGATTATTACAGCTTTTATGTCATTTAGCTTGGGACTTACATGTGTATTATGAGATTCAAATTGGTTCTAAAGGATTCTAAAGATAATGCTTTCTATGAGGAAATTCAAACAACAACAAAAAAACCCCTGATGATGAATATATTTGATTAGATCCTCATTCTTTCTGCACAACAGAAATTAACTATGAACAAAGAAAATGAAGCTAACTAATGTTAAAAAAAAATCACCCTTCAATACTGACACGTTAATAAGGAACTAACACTACATAAAAAGGAAAGATTTTAGGATCTGAAGGAAAATCATTTAGAAAGTATCTAGCCAACCCATGGCTAATATATTAAGAGTGAACTGGACACACAGAATCTAAGTGATGGGACTTGGACCCACATATCCTGATGCCCAGGAGCCACCTTCACCATCACCATCAACAGGTCTTAAAGATTAGGAAGCAGCAGACATAGAAGGAAAGGAAATCAACCTTCCTCCCTGCATGCTGACCACCAGGAAATCTGCCCTGTGTCACCATTTTCTCTTTATAAAATCGAGTTTTAGACATTTTTTCTTTATAGACATAATAGCCCAGTTATAGTAGAGAGGCTAGTTTTTTCCCCAATAAAAATGTTTAATGTGGGATTTTCAATTTTCTGCAAAATTGGCAGTAGTGCTTAACTTTTGAAAAATGTCCACTTTGGGGCTTTATCACCTTTAAAAATTACTAAAAAAACACAAACACCCAACCAAATGACATCTAGAGATTAAAGAATAAGCAAGTCCCTCAGCCTCTGTAAGAGACCCACCCCAGAGAGCCCGCGAGGCCGGCGAGGTCCACCCTGGGCACTCACTGCGTAGGCTCCCCATGCTGGGCACAGGCTGGGTCCGGGGCGGCAGGGTGCTGTGGTAGGGTGGGGTGGTGCTGAACAGGATGTCGTTGGGCAGCGCCTGGTCAAGGACGGAGCTGCGGGAGCTGCCGAAGGAAGAGCCCCTGCGATGGCTGCAGATGCTCTCGTCCGAGAGAGTGCGGTACAGTGCGCGCCGCGGAGACAGGTTCCCGTAGAACGAGAACTAGGGGTTCACACGGGGGAGAGAGGAGAACAGACGTCAGAAGGCTGGAAGCCTGGAGCTCCTCTAACTCGGGCGGGTCCCGAGCCTGCCCTGCGGGCATCTCTGAGCTGTCCCCAGGAAGGCGCAGGGCTGTGGCCCAGTGATGTTGTACTAGGCACTCGGGTCACAGAGGCAAACACACAAAGGCTTCCTGCAGTCATTGGATTTGGATGTTTTCCTCCTTTAACGTTCTGTGAAGTATTACCAGGAATTAGACATGCACAGCTTTATTAATTCTGAAATGTTAAATGGCAGCTCCATAACCATATAGCCACGGCAGCTTCTGGGAATACAGAAGGTTGCCATTCCAGGCAATAGTTATTTGAAACTACACTGACTGCTGGCTTGATTTTAATTAGAAATGACTGCATTTTAATATTAGGTAATTTCTGTACCAATCACCTACATGTGAGGTTCAATCTAATCTAGCTAATAATAATAATATCAAGTGTTTGAGCAGAGCAGCTTTCTAAGTCGAACAAACAGGTTCAAGAAAGACAGTATCAGTCCAGGAAAATCTTATTGTCTACGCACTTTAAAGTAACACTCATAAAAGTTTATTATGGTTATTGAAAATTGAGTTATAGTAATCAATCATAATCGAATTTAAAGAAACCATTAAAAGTATTGTTAAATCATAGATAGGGTAAGGAAAATTCATACTAGAGAAGCAAGCAGTCAAAAACTCAAGAAAAATTTAATCAAATCTGAGTTTCCCACTCCTATATTCTGAACCACATTCCTTATTCCTTTTACATCAATAATAGTAAAAGCCAGAATGTTTGCATCAAGCAAATATAGAAATGGCTATTTACGTTTGCCAATGCAGCCACAAGGCTAAAAATATTTCTATTGTATGTGTTCCTTCCACTCTGTCGATGCTGTCCAACTGATGAATGGGAACCAGAGTGTGTATGAACTACAAAGTTTACACCATGAAAAGAAGGCAGTTTGTCTTAGAAGAAAAAAAAATGTCAAGGAGAAGTTTGTTCCTATTAAAAGAAAAGCCATTTGCATTTTTGGTACAACAGCCTGCACCCAAGCTTATACAGTACCATATACATGATTGGATACAAGTTAAAAAAAAAGACTCATTCTGTTGAATTCTGCTGGGATTCCCTCTTCACACACGACCAGCAGGCTCTTCAGAACTTGATTACAGACCCATTAGATTAAAGCAGCTTTGAGGTAGCATCTCATTAGACTGTTACTCTCAGAACACAATTAGGTTAATTGCAGCATTGTTTTATTATAGGGAAGATAGGGGAGCACAAAGACTTGCTGTTTATCCTGATCACAGTCATGACAGCAATGCCCGACGTTTTTCTTTTCATCTGGACAAGAATGTGCTGAATTAGCAGGGAGAAGGCTGCATTCCATTGCTGACTGCCACCAAATATTTATGGGCACGTCACACGTCACCATTCGGGGCCTCAGTTACTTGCCAAAAAAGATTGGGCTAGATTACCTGTGAGTTCTTTTTCATACTTTCTACTCATTATCAAAGTGGTTTGAGAGACTGTAACAATAATAAAAGCTAAAATGAATAAGGACAGTAAGTAATCTGACGGTAGCAACAGGCAGCAGAGTACCGAACTCCTGCCTGTTTGTGGGACAGGATGACAACACAGCAGGATGGCTCAGAGAACCTATCCTTGCTACAGTTCTGGAGCAAAAAAGTCAGGTGGTGGGAGTTTTAACAGCTCCCGTTTCTGACTGCTCGTCATGGATGGGTCCCGTGCAAGGCTGGTTCTTATGTCTGCTACAAGCCTATAAATTCTGCAGTACACGTATCAGTGCCTCCTTTTTGCAGAGGACGACACTCGGCCAAGAAGTTAAGTCACATGTACAAAATCACATGGCTAAAAAATAAAAAGGCTAATCACACAACCAATGTACAAAACCACACGGTGAAAAAGAAAAACAAAAATGAAGAAAACACGCCACATGGCCGACTCTCCTTGCAGCTAAGAGGTGAGGCCAGGCCTGCCCGCTCAGAGCTCCCTCTATCAGTCCAGAAGTCTCCCTTCCTGACCTCTCTCGGCTTTACTCCACTTCCTGGTGGAATAACAGTGTGAAAACGGCCCTGGGAGTCCTGGCGTCTCTTTAGGCGTTTCCTCAGTGTTTCTGGTAACTTCAAACCTACACAAGTCACTGACCTTCCTCCTCCCCTCCTCCACTGAGGGGCTGTCAGGAAGCATCAGTTTCAGAAAGTCTTCTTTCGAGAGCACGTGCTGAGTTTCTGAGACAGCGTCTCCCACCACTGCTTGCTGCTGAGCTGCCGAGGACAGCAGGTCCATCTCACCGTACAGCCTGGGAGGAAACGAAGATGGGTCATCAGCGTATGTAAAGTGCCTGTCCCCTTAAGAACTAAAATCCAGTCTCCAGCTTCAATCACCACGTTCACACACAGACACACACCCGGCTCTTAATTATTGAACGGGTTCACTTTCGCCACATCTCCTCCGGATCCCCATGCCATCTCATATTTGTGAAATGAGCTCGACGGCAGAGTTAGGGTTCTGAATAATTCAGAGGCAAATCAGATCCCCAAAGCCCTGAATGAGAAAACAGAAAGTCAACTTCTCAAACAAGGCTGTGTTTTCCCGTTCCTAATCTGTATCAGAAAACACAGCTTCAATAATTCATCAGAGATTATCCTGTGTTCTCTGAAGGAAGCCTGGTGCTTCTCAGGAAACTGAGAGAGCCGTTCTCTTGTGGCTGGACAACCACACCCCACTGTCCTTCCAGCAACACAGAAAGCAGGACCCCGGGGGACTTGACGTTGAAGAGCAATCGATCTGGGCACATGCCAAGCATTTTTATTATCAGCAATTTTGCAGAGCCGTTTGAATAAATAAAGAAGCTGTCTCCCTTATCAGTGTATAGAAATGTATTTATGGACAACAAAAGACTGGCTGAATTACTGTTTTCACTCCTTTTCCAGGGAAAGAACTGGGGAGTTATTTTTTAAAAGGTTTGGTCTGGAACATTCCCAAAGACATGGTGAGTGTAGAACCAGGGGCTGGACCATCAGCAGAGGCAGATGGGCCACGTGACCCAGAAATGTGATGCTGGTCCAGGGGGGCAGGCCACAGAGGATGACCTGTGTCTCTGTCCTGTGTCACAGAGGCGACCCTATTTCTAAAGCAAGGCTATTGTGCCACAGGAGAATGGCCTGCTGAGAAGTTATCAGGATATGAAACACAAAGCCCTGCTCAAAATTAAGAACTATTTATCCGAAATTACTACAGCTCTTGCTTTGTTCTCGAGCTAGGTGTGGTGTCCCCAGCTTTTTGGCTCTGGAAGCACCAGCAATGCTGATGACAGGAATATAGCGACTGGGGCAGGAACTATAAAAATCTCTAAATGTGACTGAAGATCTGGTTGACTTGCAGGATGGCAGGGCATGAAGATGGAGCTAAAAAAGAACCCAAGACCCAGGGGGACAGGGTTTCTGCACAAAAGCCATGTGGGAAAACTGAGCCTGGGGTTTTTGTGAAGAGGGCTTCAGATATGCACAGCTGTGGGCCCTAAGATCTGGGGCAGAGGCATGCAAGAGTCCAGGTCCTACTTACTCTGGGAAAGACACAGGGGAGAAAAACTCAAACCCAGGTCTTACCAATAACTGCTGAATGAAAACATAAATACCTAGAGTTGCTGATAAAATGTACTATCCCATTTTCCCTATGTTTTTGAATAAAAATTGCTAGCATTTTCTGCTAACTTAAGTGCCTTTGTTAAAATTACCAAACGTTATGTCAATAAGTGGGCTTCCTAGGTGGTGCAGTGAAATAATACATCTGTGAACTGCCTACGAAATACTGTGGTTAGCAACTGCTATACTTTCTCTCCTCCTTGAGATAGGGTATTCTTGAAAATGGGATCTTGGATGTAATTAGCTTTGTATCTCTAATGCCTAGTGTAATTCTCCACGTGGGTAAACCCAGCATGGTGGTGACCACTACCAAGTGTCTAGAATATTCTCAGGACATCGAGGGTCTGCAGATGGCATGAGCTGCTCAAGGCACACATTCACGGCTGCTTAATAACGAGCCAGTAAGTAGCTCCTGTTTGCGGCACTTCAAAATATGAGATTATATTATTAACAAAAATAATCAACAAGGGTCTACCTATAATATGACTTTGTTATTTAGTCACCAAGTCGCATCCAACTCTTTGGTGACCCCATGGACTGTAGCCCGTCAGGCTCCTCTGTCTGTGGGATTCTCCAGGCAAGAATACTGGAGTGGGTTGCTATTTCCTTCTCCAGGAGATCTCGCCAAACCAGGAATTGAACCTGAGTCTCCTGTGTCTCCTGCATAGGTAGATGTGTTCTTTACCACTGAGCCACCAGGGGAGCCTCAGAATATAACTTTAAAGATGGGCAATTTCTGCATCATGAGAAACTTCAGGGGGACACATTTATATTTTGTGTATATTGAGACATGAATATTTGCTAATTCTCAGTGGGACACACATGATGCTTGGCTGATCTTTTTTTAAGTATATCTTTCAGTGATTTGGTAACATATTATTTTGACAAATCTCAATATAGTTGGCAAGTCCTGGAGGACCACAGTCATGATACATTACCATGTCTGCGTTAGATGGACGGTACATCTGACAGGATGACCTGGGCCCATGAGAAGAGCCTTGGGGAGGCCTGGGTTCGAGTCCCAGCACTCAGCTGGTGTGATGAGGGGAAATAACCCCTCTGTCCTCCAGAGACACGAACCCCTTACTCACAATACTCCCCATGCTGGCTCTCTTTCATGAAGTCAGTGCTGCTAAACAAGTGTTACAATGCACCAATGTTGAGGCTCTCTAGGGAGAAATGTCCGAGTGGGCTCCTTCACCCTTTCCTGGCTCTTCAAGGAGAACCCTAGGGAAGATACAGTCTCACAATGATGTGCAAAGCACTTCTACAAATAACTGGAGGAACTTAGGAGCCTCAGAAAGGACCCCTGTGAAGCACTGGAAGACTATCAGACAGAAGTACCACGTGACCACAGGAACACGTGTTCATAAAATGTGGTTATCTCTAAAAAATTTCTTTCTAAACAACTCCTTTGCAATTACTGGCATGATGGATTTTTTTTGGAAAAAAAAAAAAAAAAGACTGCCTGTTCAATTTTCATTTTATTTTAAATTCCTATTATTTTTTTAAAAATGAGTAGTGTATGATCTTTTATTTATTTATATATGTTTTGACGCATAGAACATGGGATTCTCCAACCAGGGATCAAACCTGTGCCTCTTGCATTGGTAGCATGAAATCTTAACTTCTGGACCACCAGGGAAGTCCTCTATGTTCAAGTTTAGGATTAAAATGAATTTTAATTTAGAAGGCAATATCATGCTAGACATATTTAAAAAGTGATCTTAAGGGAAAAGGTGATCCTAGCTCATGGACTAAACTTAAGATCTAGAAGAGCTCTCTGAAGATAGCTGTAGCTCCCGTGCACCCTTCAAGCTGATGACAAAAGCAAACACAGCAAAAGACAATGATGTCGTCATTTAGTGCATGTGAAGGTTAATTTTTAAGGCTGTCCTTAAAAATTGTGAGCTTCCCTGATAGCTCAGCTGATAAAGAATCCACCTGCAATGCAGCAGACCCTGGTTCGATTCCTGGGTCAGGAAGATCCCCTGGAGAAGGGATAGGCCACCCACTCCAGTGTTCTTGGGCTTCCCGTGTGGCTCAGCTGGTAAAGAATCCGCCTGCAACGTGGGAGACTTGGGTTCAAAAGGGAAAGGCTACCCACTTCAGTATTCTGGCCTGAAGAATTCCATGGACTGTATAGTCCATGGGGTCCCAAAGGGTTGGACACAACTGAGTGACTTTCACTTTTTTCACTTCAAAAAATAAGCCAAGTCACCAGCTACTATAAATGGCCCTGACCAGCCTTGATTTGCATTCTCAAAATGTGATTGCTTTGTCTCTTCAAAGACACAGGGCAGTTTTCACGTGTGTTACGGAACGGGTTATCAGTATTTTTTAATCTTTTCTTTTCTCCAAAAATTACAAAACATCCCTCCCTACTTGCCCCTACAAATGTGACAACTGAAAGGAAAATCAAAGTCATGTTAAAATTCGGGGGAATAGAGACTTTCCTGGAAGGCCAGTGGTTAAGAATCCACCTTGCAATCCAGGGGACTGGGTTCTATCCCTGATTGGGAAACTAAGATCCCACGGGCCGCAGGGCAACTAGCCCGAGGGCGGCAACTCCTGAGCACGCACTCTGCAACTAGAGAGTCCCTGTGCCTCAGTGAAAGATCCCCAGTGCTCAGCTAAGAAAGACCTGGTGCAGCCAAATCAATCAATCAGTTAATCAATTTTGTAAAAGTTAGGTGGGATTTTTTTCTTTCGTGCTATCACACAACACCTTCAGGAAACACAGAGGCTCTGTGGGAATTCACATTGTCCTTGACCTTAGTTATTTACAGGATCTATACTCACACCATGGGCTTCCCTAGTGGCTCAGACGGTAAAGAATCTGCTTGCAATGCAGGAGACCCGAGTTCAGTCCCTGGGTTGGGAAGCCTCCCTGGAGGAGGACATGGCAACCCACTCCGGTATTCTTGCCTGGGGAATCCCAAGGACAGAGTAGCCTGGCAGGCTACGGTCCATGAGGTCACAAAAGAGTCAGACACAACTGAAGCGATTTAGCAAGCATACTCACACCATCACTAGCACACAACCCTGACATTTCTATTGCAGGCAGCTTTTTGAATATAAAAACGAGGAATAGAGATCTGTTTTAAAGTTACATGAGAATATCAAGGAAAGAGAGGACTTTTCAACCAATATGCCAACATTTAAAGAGTTTTACAAAGATGTTTCTCAATTTTTCTGTTTGAGAAGACTTGTTTCTACTGGGGAAAAAATACATTAGCTTAGTCCACGCCCCAGACACCCAAGGCTGCCAGCAGATACCACCTTACCCCTGACACTCAGCCACTTCAGGCTCCTCAGGGGGCGGGCTGTCTTCCGATTTCTTCCAGCCGATGATGTACTTGTTCACTGCCCCCTGCCTGTGGTAGGGCTTGGACATGGACCCTGGGGGCTGTTGACCACCGCCGTGAGTTACGATGTAGACTTTGGACGTATCCAGAGACCCGCTACTTTTCGAACAGTGAGCCGAGGGGCTTCCTGAGTGGTGTGAGCCACTGGGGAAACAAACAGACAGAAGCCGTGATAGGACCAGATCTCAGCAGTGAGCACACGTCACCAACCTTGGAGCCGCCACCCTTGACTCCCGCCCTCCGTGAGCAAAACCGGGCAGATGCGGCCGTCTCTCTGCTGAGCCTTTCTTCCCACAGGCTGAGGATGTTCACGTGCAAAGCTATATGCTTGTGGCCAGAAGGGTGTTCAAAGCACAATTAGGGGAAATCTAAGAGAAAAATGGGCACCACACCGATGCCTTCAAAGAAAAGAAACTCAAATGGTAAATAAACATAAGAGAAGGAGCTTGACCCAGGGAAACGCCCGTGCAAACCATAGCAGAGTATCAGGCATGTTCTCCAGATTGGCAAAAATGGGAAGGCCTGATGATGAGTGCCCAGTGTTCGCCAGGATGTGGAGCAGTGATTCCTCCCACTGCTGGTGGGAGCGAGAGTGTGCAGACAGTCTGGAAAGCAGTCTCGGCATTACCTGTGAAGGTGGGCACCCGCACAGACTATGAGGCAGCAATTCTACTCCTAAGCACACACCCGAGCCAGACCTCTGCATGGGTGCAGTTGGAAACAGGCAACAGAAGTGCTGACAGAAGCACTGATTCTAACGGCTCCCCCATGGAGACATCAGCAGTGAACGGATGGTCAGTTAGCAAACATGGGTGAGGAAAAGAAAACCTGCAGGAAAACACCAGGAAGGAGTGAGCAGTGGCTGTGGACAGTTGGGGTGAACTTCCCAAACAAGTGGGAAAAGGAGCAGGTCACAAAGAAAGCATCAGGCATCACTCCATTGTTAAAGCCAGTTCATAAACAGGTGAAACTGAAGGGTATGTTGTTCGGGAATGTATGAATCCGTAGCGAAATGTAGAGAAAAGCGAGGGGGACAGTCATCGCCAAAGCCAGGGCAGGGGCCACCCTGAGGGGGAAGAGAAGGGCTTGTGACTGGACAATACACGGGGATCCTGACACAGCAGAGTCGATTCCTCAATCCAGTGTGGGTGTATGGATGCTTGTTGTATTACTGTGTGATATGAAATAATATTCAAAAGACAAACTCCCTAAAAACAACTTAAAGGTCAGTGGTTCAGCTGAAGCCAGAAGGACTAAGGACTCCCATAGGGTATATGACCATTCCTAGAAATATAAAAACCTTAAGATTTTTTTTTTTTAATTCAGGAAAATCAAGATTCTAATGTTTTAGGAAAAATAAGTAAGAATAGAGATCAGGAATTATTTTATGAAGTCGTAAATGTTTCAGTTACAGTTCTAACATCAGAGTTCAGGAAGGCAGGTAAGCATTGCTTTCAGAAACCTTGACACACAGGTGTGCCTCAAGGATTCTGGAGCCAGACTGCTGTGACTTTAAGCAGCGACAGCAGGGAGACCCTGGACAAGCTTACTAAGCTCAGTTTTCTGATCTGTAAGATGCATGCAAGGGCTGTGCAGTGGTTAAGACTTCACCTTCCAATGCAAGGGGTGTGGGCTGATCCCTGGCTGGGGTGCTAAGATCTCACACGCCTTGGGGCCAAGAAAACAAAACATAAGATAGGAGCCATACTATAACAAATTCAATAAAAACTTTTAAAATGGTCCACATCAAAAAAAAAAAAAACTTTAAAAGCAAAACAAAACAAACAAAAAACCTGACAAATACTCTCCACCTCAGAGAACTGCTCTGAAGATTTTTCTGAATTAATATTAGTGAAGTAAATGCTGTTAGTTTGTTTTTTTTTAGAGTGATGCATCAAAGAATTATTCACAAGTTCTTGCCATTAGGAGAATTTACCACAGAGTTCCTCAGATGATAAGCTCCTAGATAAAATAAAATCTTATTCTGAAATCAAACCTGTATACAAAGCAAGCATCATTCAATGGCAGAAGCTAAAAAAAAAAGTTTAATATTAAAAATGATTTTGAAATGGACTTTTATAAAGGTTCTGAAGGTAAAACAAAACACAATAAAATAACCCATCTTTGGGTCTTTGTATGTTGGAGACATGGTGGCATTTGAAAAATTATCACACAAAACAAAACAAATAAAACATTGTATCTGTTTGCTCCTCTGAATCACTTGGTTCCTGGTGATAAGTCTGGTGTCCCTTAGTAGGGTGGTGGTGGTGGTGGGGTAGTCGCTCAGTTGTGTCCGACTCTTTGCGACCCCATGGATTACAGTCTGCCAGGCTCCTCCGTCCATGGGATTCTCCAGGCAAGAATACTGGAGTGGGTTGCCATTTCCTCCTCCAGGGGCTCTTCCCGACCCAGGGATCCTGCATTGCAGGCAGATTCTTTACCACCTGAGCTACAAGGGAAGCCCCTAGTAGGGTGGAGGTTCCCTCAATTTGGGGTCCAGGTCTGTGCCCTGGGAAAGACATTGTACCGCCGTCCCATGGCCCAAGGTAACCTAAGCAACAGGCAAGGAAATAAATAGGCAGTAAGAGGTGGTGCTATTATAATGAACTCTCTCCACTTCCTGGGTGCACACCAGTTAGTAATCCCCCAACAGGAAAACTATTGGCAATGGGCTCTGAAGGCCTGTATATCTTTCTCCTAAGCTTCTTATTTTGGAAAACTCCAGATCTATAGAAATGGTATAAAGACAGGAGATTTCCCATCATCGAGATGTAATAGTTGTTACTCTCTGGCTACAGCTGCATCATTCTTCTCTGAACCATCTAGAAGTAGCTGGAAACTTTATGACATCATACTTTTATATTTCCTAATAATAAAGACTCTACTCTCTCACAGAGGAACAATGTGATAATCACAAATCAGGCGTTAATGCAATATTATTACCTAATACCCACCCCATAGTCTCATTTCTCAGCTGTCCAACAATGCTTATGGCTTCAGTTTCCCCATTCAGAACCCAGGACTGTGCATTTCAAAGCCTTTGATTATCCCTGAGATATTTTAAAGTCTAGGGTATCCATGCACGCATACATGCTAAGTTGCTTCAGGCATCTCCGACTCTTGGTGACCCTATGGACTGTAGCTCTCCAGGCTCCTTTGTCCATGGGGATCCTCCAGGCAAGAATACTAGAGTGGATTTCCATGCCCTCCTCCAAGGGATCTTCCAGACCTAGGGATTGAACCTGTGTCTCTTATGTCTCCTGCACTGGCAGGCAGGTTCTTTACCACTAGCGCCACTTGGGAAGCCCAGGGCATCCCTAGTCTAATATAATTAATATGATGCATAAAACACTCAAATTTATCTTCTGAAATCACCAAATGGAATGTTTTTGGAGAATGTGTTGTGAATAACAATAGTATGGTCCAAGCCTGATGTGTATTTCCATTTGTTTATAAAATATATTTTCCTCACTTAGGCTTGATTAAAAATGTCTTTTACCCCAGTAGTAAGAAATTTTAAAGTTAAACTCTAAGAACAAATATACTGAATCCATTTGACAAGCAATATGGCAAAAACCTGTGTTTAGCAGCAGTAGCATCATTTTTCTCTAAAGCGGGTAAACATCCTAGACTGTCAGCAATAAAATTTGGGGGAATCTTTTCCTTCTGGACTCAAGTTATTATTTTAGAGTTTCATTGCCAACTTCCAATCCTTTGTACTAAGAGTGCGATGACATGAATAAGGGTAAGCAACAGATAATCACATGAGCCATTTACAGGAGAATACAGAACATGGGGTTTTTTGTCTTGTTTTTTTGGCAGTTGATTTATTTCACTTTGCAAAAGCTTGGTTAGGCTCAGATGAATACCGCTTTGTATTCTGAGCTCTTATCTAAGTGCCCTGCCCTTGCAGGAAAAAAAACAAATCAACCCAAACGGGTTTGCTGAATTAAAAGCCCAGAGCAGCAGGAGAGAACAGGCTGGGAACATGCTGGTGCTGCTTAATGGGTGGTGATTCCTGCACACCCACCCCTGCACCCCTCTTTATTCCCCCTCACGCCAGTGTGCTTGTCTTTATGAGTTCTAAGTCCCTCTTCTTCGTTCTCAGTTCAATCCTAGGAAAATACCACATAGACAACTCACACTTGCTTTATTCCTGGATGGCTGTTCGGAGCATGCATTTGTGTGGTGGGGCTGGTGGGGATGCCAGTGGTCGTTGGTGACAAAAAAAACCAGAATCAGATTGTGAAGAAGGGTGTTCCATATACAGGTCTGGGCTCCTGAAACTGGGAACAGTCAACCTCTGCACCTCTGATTTCCCTAGGCTATCCAGGCACTGGTTTACTAACTCAGTCAACAAGTGCTCATCAACAGTCTTTTTAGACTTCCTGCATTCAACAAACACTGCAATGCCTACCACGTTTAGGGGCCTGTGCTAAGTGCTGTGGGTACAAGTGAAGAGACAGGTCCAGGGTTTTTAGTGAAGCGAAGACTACAGCCGGGGTGGGGGTCGATGTGGATGGGACAGGATAAGCTGTGAGCACAGATCACCTCACTGTGGAATGAAAATATCTGCTGCCACGTTGGTGGGCAAGAAACATCACAGCCATCAGCTGTTTCTGGCCTCCAGAGGTGAATGAGGGCTCCCCGAACAACAAAAGGATTGTCACAAGCTGAAAGTAGAGAGTTATTTTATTTGGTCGACATCACCCAGGGCGGGAGTGCTGAGAAGCAGCTGAGACATGGTGAGTTCGAGTGTGCGGGCTCGGGGGTGACTAGCCAGGACGCTCAGCGCCGATGCCAGCCCCCAGAGGCTCTTCTCTTTCTTTCACTCCCTGGACCACTCCTGGTCACAACTGAGACCCTGGGCAGTGGGCCTCAGCTCCGAGCTGACCACACGAGCAGACGAGGAAAGCACTGAGCTGATGACACTCATCATCACGGAGAACGAGTGCCCCAGGCCGGGCCCCGGCATTTCTGGATCTGCCAAGTCTCAGCAGCGCTGAGGGAGCTAGGTCGATTATGCTCTAATGAGACAAGTTCCTTTCGCCTCGACACACCAACATTTGAAATCTTATTTTAAATATAAAATATTAACATAGATAGTACTTTAAAACACTTAAAAACATTTTAAAATTAAAAATCCTTTTAAAAATTTAAAGCTAAAAAATTGGAATATTTAAAATCTTATTTTCTCTAGCCTTTCTGCAGGGGACAGACAGGAGGAGGGAGTGCTCAAAAGATTTAATTTATTGACAAATTCCATATGAACAAAAGCCTGCAACTGCAGTTGAAATGTGGCTTTAAAGTCACTGGCCACTAAGAATGGCAAGAAAAAGGCTTCTGGGTGACAAAGAAGAACCTTACTCGGCCCATGTCCCTTCTGCAACCACTGTGCACGTGTTCAGCGTAAAGCAGGGGTGGGGAAGGAGAAACATCAAGCAGAAATGCAATCGAGCACCTCCCAGTGCTTTCTACTCGTCTGACCCAACACATGAATGGAGGCTTCAGGTACTCCAGAAAACCTACTGCAAATCCCCATTGATATCCTGACTCTACTCATAAATGAAGGTGCTCGGAAAGCAGTTTTCACAGAAATTTTCCTCAACAGTAATGCAAAATTCTGTTTGTGATGCCATTTACACTTGTCTAGCAAGGTTATCAGAAAACCAGCCGCTTTACAAATCTTCTACACTTGGAACAAACATTAGAAGGTTACAAGATGATCATTTGTGCTACTAAGACACCGATGATGATGTTAGAGACGGGAAAAGAAAAGCAGGAAGGCAGCAGTGAGCATGTCTGTGTGAACAGGCATCTCTGTGCTTTCAATTTATGTAAAAAAATTAATTTGTTAATTTCCAGGACTAAGAAGTCTAAAAGGTTTTTCAAACAAGATGAGACATATCCCATGATATCAATCATGAAAATCTAGGCACTGCTGATTAGATCTCTGTCTCAACTGAGAGGATAGCCGATGCAATTCCCGGGTCTGTGTTGTGGTCACAGCTAGCCTCGCTGTGGTCCATCGGTTCATCCCTCCAGGCTCAGCAGAGACCATGTGAGGATGAGGAGCAGGTGGAGTGAAGGGCAGGGCCAAGGAGCCAAGGAGGCCAAGAGGTCCGCGTGTTGAACCCAGTGCTGGCCTTGAGCATCGTCGCTGGCCTTGAGCATCGTCACTGGCCATGGCCCTGGATGCTGGGAGGGAAGGTCCTATCACTGTTCATCTGACTACCCTCCAGCAGCTGGAAGAATTCTGGGGGAAAGTTAGATGATGACTCCGAGCTGAAGGAGGGAAGGCCTTGCAGACAAGAAGGAAAATGACAGGGGTCACTGGTGTGCAGGAAATTCTAGCCACGGCCAAATCTGTATCAATGCAGTTCTTTGCTTAGTCTTTGAAGGGAGGAATCACCAGTGATGAGTTTTAAAGTGACTGTACACACTTGTCATATAGGAATTGAAAACCACTCATAAAAATATATTAAACATCTATAGTTAGAACATAATTCCTTTAAATGTAACCAGTCATTATTATATTGAAAAAGAAAGTGGACCATCAATCTGAACACATTTCCAGCACACGGTTGTGTAAGGGGGCCCGTGGAACAGGAGACCGGGGCACAGGCATTTATGCGGACAGCACACAGACCACCCCTCGTTACTGTCCGTCATCATCTGAGTATCGTCCAGCTGTTACCACACCTCCTGAAAATCTGGGACAACAAATTGAACTTTTCACTTTTTGGGGGGCACGTGAGATCTTAGTTCCCTGATCAGGAGTCGAACCCATGCCTGCTGCAGTGGGAGCATGCAGTCTTAACCACTGAACCACCAGGGAAGTCCCAGGGACAACAGATTGAACTGACAGAGAAACACGAGTGGCCTGACGACAGCCGTGAGCATCTCTGTTGCATTTTCTCTCAGATTTAAAGAGAAAGGAAGATGTAATCACAAACTTGTTCACGTGCACATTTCAAATGAGCCTCTGGACATAAGCCCTCCATCTGAAGTCAGGCAGTGTGGCCCACAGGTGACAATGCTCTCAGGCGCCTTCTGGTCCTATTTCGGGCCCCTGCCCCCACCCCAGCAGCAGATGATGGCACCCAGGGTGCCCCGAGTAGCTGCCAGTCACAGTGTGGGGAGGTCCTTACCTGGAGTGGGACGAAATCTCGCTGAGGTCGCCCAGGCTGCCGTCGGCAGCACCACTGGTGGAGATGCCAGGCGCGTAGCCATGGACCGCATACATCTTGGCCTGCTCATCGTCGGGCCCCGGGATGTCGGAGTCGGCCCACTGCTCTGCCCGCCCGTGGACCAGGGACCGGCTGCCCGCCAGGTGCACGGGGCCCAGGACTGCAGCGGGCATGCACGGGGCCGTGTCGATGCCGCTGTCCGTGGAGGCCCCCTTGATGTACGTCAGCCCCAGCAACTCGGGATCCATGAGGTCCCCAGACCCAAAGTGTTTGTCGTCGCTGTTGCTGGAGGTGTTGCTGGACAGCGTGTTGCTGCTGGAGTGGCTGGAGCAGCTTTTATCTCCGATCTGGAGAAGAGAGAAACGGGGAGGCTTCAGACAAACCCCACACTTTGCTTCTACACGAAGGCGATTATTCTCCCCAGACTCACGAAGCTACAAACCTGATGATTTCACCCAAACCTTTTCTACTCGCTTGTCAGCGGGAAGCAAGACAAGAATTTACTTTTCAAAAACATCCTGGTTTCACGCAAAAGTCACTGAGTCACAATTCCTCCCATCATTCATCTTAAGTTAAATGGGTATCTTTTCAAGTCTTTGCTCAATTATCTGTACATGAACACAGAAGTACTGCCACGCTGTCACTAATCGGAAGGTAGTTAACGAAGGATCTAGAAGCTGGGGAAGTACATGGGGAATTAAGAGGAGGAAAGCAGCCTCTCTTCAGAGTATGCTCCTGTGACACGGACAGGGCCGGTCCTGGGTGTGGGGCAGAAGACCCGGGTGTGAATCACAGTGGGGGGGTCTTGGCCAGTCACTCAGCTCCTCTCTGTGCTTATTATACTGAGCACAGGGATCATTGTGCAGACCCAACCAGCTCACATGTGCAGACGCACTGTGTAAGCATGAGCCACATACACCCCCCCCCCCCAGAGCTCCAGTCAGGGAGACCCGGGGATGATGAGATGGGGTGCTCTTGGGGGTGCACTGAGGTCCCTGGAAGATGAAACCAAGAGAGCAGACTAAATGTCCCATCTGATGATGTCCTGGTACAGACATGACCCCTCCTCTCAGCCTGGATGGTCAGCCAAGGGCTGTGGAGTTATGAGACCCAGCCACCTGTGACTTTCAAGTGGTTTGGCCCTTCCTTCTTTCCATCTTCCCTTTCTTCCTTCCGTCCCTCTCTTCTTCCTTCCTTCCCTCCACCCCATCAGATCCTTAAGCAAATCCCAATGCCCTTTGTTATCACAAGTGGATCTTCTCAAGTTCACCCCCGCCCCCACTCTCCCTGTCCTGGTGCCATCAATTGGCTCCATGAGGCCAGCTCGAGACAAGGTTAGGGTACAGCTGAGAGATGGTGGCCACATGTTTGCAGGTAACAGCTGCCAAGGCTGGCCAATGACATGTGGAGGAGGAGAAGAAAATGAACAACTCGGGTCAGGACCTGATAAGATGTCTGCAAATTTTGAAAAATGAGCTACTTTATAAGGTTGGCTTCATCTGGCAACAACTAAAATTCCTGTTTGCACATTTAACTGGTAGTTTCATTTCACTGAGCTACAGTCACCTACATGGCTCCTTTTCATTTCTGCAAAAAGTAAAGAGAACCACATGGGCGCGGTGGGACCACGGGATGCCTGTCGGCTGGCTCTCCAGTGTCCCTGCGTGCTGTCTGCAGCTGCTCCCTGAGTGGCCAGCACCAGGCAGAGCATCACCCACCGCACACCCTGCTGCACAGGTTCCGCTCCTGGATTTTGCCCACACGTGGATAACAGTCAACAGATTAAAACTACCAAGGATCAAAGGCTGAGGTTACAATCCTGGCTTTGCCAATAATTTACTGGATGACTTTTCTCGGTATTTCTTTATAGAAGGAGAGAGAGAAAAAGAAAACCTTTTTTTTTTCTTTTTAACTTCACCCAAGAGCCTTATGAGATAAGAGATGCCACTGAGAATCCCTGGCAACAAAGCTAATAAATCACGAGTGCTGAGACGAACAGAAGCGCTAGTTCATGATGACAGGACTCACGTGAGAAAGTTTATTGGGAGAATCCTTGCAACCTCCGTCTTTCTGCAGGCCTCTTTCTTTATAGGAGCTCAGGACTTTGGAAGGCGGCCCATGCCATTTGGTTTCTGTCACACACAGAGAGAGAAGCCTTAAAGATCTAATTTCTAGCGTTAACAAAGGAGCAGAGAAACTCAGGGGCCAAACACATGGTTCAGTGACCATGATCAGGACTGTGGTTGTAGGACCTTCTGGTCCTACCCAGAGAGAGGCCCTCAGAGCAGACAAACTGCCCCACGATGCCCACGGTCTGTTTCTCAGGCTCACCAGCTATGGGCACAGCCCAGATGACCTTGGGGTGCCCAGCAGCCACCGTGCACATGGAGGGATGGCGCTGACCAGACGTGAAAGGGTGAATGAGCCAGTGAAGGGGGAGGAAGGGGCAGGGTCCGTATTACCGGGGTGTCTGCTTGCTTCCACGGTGTCCTCCCGCTCCCTGGCCCCGTCACACTCCAAAGGGCCGGAGGCCTGGTGCTCCAGCAGCAGGGGAGATTGGCACCTGGAGAGAGCACAGAGCTGAGTCTCGCCCGCACGCTGCCCCGCCAGTGTCCCCCTCGGGCGCTGCTCCCCAGAGGGGCACTCCCAGGGGTCCCTAGTCAGAGGTGCTCTGCGGCCGCAGCCCTGAGGAGAGAGCAGCTTAAAGCATCTGCACCTGGGGGCTCCCCTGTCACCCCTGGGTCCTAAGAGGCACCTGGATGACACCATTTGCAGATAAAGGAGGAGGCCAACACCAGGGGCTGAAAGGACTGCTGGGATCCCTGATGGACTGAGCACAAGCTCGCTGCTTTTGCCGTCACTGTTTCTCTTGGGCCCAGAATACATGTACTGATGCTTCTTTATATCAAATTTTTTAAGGAAAAAGAAAATCAGATCCATTTGCCGCTAGACTACATCTAGCCGGACTTCTGTTTTATGAAAATCCCAATAGGACAATTTACTCTTCCAAAGGAAACTGCAGAAAACTTATTTATGTTACAAATGGACCCTTTCTTCCAGAATCCCAGTTCTAAATCCTGATTGCAGAAAAAGCCAAGACGTGGTTTTTCCAATGACATAAAGCCTCTCCCATCTACTTTAAAAATGCAACTCAAAGGAGAAAGATTTCTTTAGGTATAACTTTTTTGTTATTGTTGTTCAGTCTCTAAGTTATATCTAATTCTTTGTGACCCCTTTGACTGCAGCACACCAGGCTCCCCTGTCCTTCACTATCTCCCAGAGTTTGCTCAAATTCACGTCCATTGAATCTGTGATGCTATCTAACCATCTCAAAAATTAAAGAAAAAAAAAGTACAACTTTTAAGAACCCCATCCAGCATCTAAGGTAGAGAATGCATGTAACTCGGAGTATAAATCTCTACTTCTCAGCTCAAACCAGGAGAGAGGGTGCCAGAAGAGGGTTTCCCTGGGGACATGTGAGAGGAGGAACAGAAGCGTCTCTTATCTGGTGCAAGCCCCCCGGCTACCTGGATCGTCCATCACCTCATCAGTGCACCCAGCTCCTTCAAGCGGCAGAGGTGACACTGGCTTGCAACAATGCACAGAAACACTGCTGCTGGGGGCAACGTCTGCATTTCCCTGCAAAAATACAGCCACATCCCTGGCGGGGCCCTCCTCTTTCCAACAGTGTACGGCTGTTTCCTCGAGTTACGGTGTCCGCCCATCCTGGGTCCTGTCGACAGGTGCCCTCAGGCCCCTGGGCGCTGTGTGCACACACGACAGGCACGGCCCTGCACCCAGCTTCCACTTGCTCTCCCAGGAGGCAGAGGAAATGTGTCACATGCTAAACCTGCCTCCTCAGACTCTGGGCTGTGTTTTGGAGAGAAAAGCACTTTCAAGAAAGGCTGTGAATTTATTCCTCGTCAGCAATGTAAGTGAAGGGAAACTCCCAAGGGCCATCACCCACAGAGTCTCCAAATCCTTAATTTTCATGTGTTCAAAAAGACTCTCCCTTATTAAAAAAAAGAAAACAGACAAGCTCAGAATATAGACAAATGAGCCCACTTTCACAGAAATGATGAGCCACCCAGTCTGGAAGCACTGGTCCTAACAAAGTCCTATCTGAGTCTCCCTGTCCCCCACTGGCCTCGTGCACAGTAAGCCCTTCCATGTGCCCTGGAGACATGTCCCCCCAGGAGCCCACAGAAGGGAAAGGAGCGGTACCCGTCGTATCCAGCTTGTGGTCTCCAGGGTCCGCTGCTGCCGGGTCCGGGGTCGCTGGACGATGACTGATTGCTGGGCGAACTTCTGAAAGGTTGACTACAATCAGTAACAGGCACCGAGGTGGGCTGCCAACACCTGCACCTGGCTTGTTTTGACTCACAAATGAATTCATTTCTCAATGACGAAGAAAAGGGGAAACACACATTGCGATCATGGACAAATAAACTGAGAATTGGTGACACCATGAGATTTCAGGGGTTTTATGGTAGGAAATTTATTATAGGAAGGAGATGTGGCAGAAACAAGGCTTTAGCATCTAAAGATTGAAAGCACAGCTAACGATCCCAGTAAACATGGGGAACAGCAATAGAATACACAGAATTATGAAAACATCACTACTACTTGGTCTATGAGACAATGCAAGGGACATTGTGGTTCTATATTTAAAACTGAGGCAGAGAGAAAACTCTAAGTTTGGCAAAACCATTTATTTCTGCACATGTATTCAATGTAATCCTATTTATTTTAGACATACAAAAATGAGTGACACTTGTAAGAACTCATTTGATGAAGACGTGCTTGCCAACTTTCCATTTTGCTATTAGAAGCCTTCCTTGAGTGTGCACATGCATGCTAAGTTGCTTCAGTCCTGTCCCACTCTTGCCAACCCTATGGACTGGCTCCTCTATCCAAGGGATTCTCCAGGCAAGAATACTGGAGTGGGTTGCTATGCCCTCCTCCAGCAGATCTTCCCAATCCAGAGATTGAACCCAAGTCTCTTTACGTCTCCTGCACTGGCAGGTGGGTTCTTGAACACTAGCGCCATCTGGGAAGCCCAAAAGAATTCCTTATAATTTACTAAATTATATGTTAATAAGGGAGGTTCTATAGACCCCTTCCCTTCCAGATGTCACCCCTTTACACCCAGGCTACGTACTGTATGCATTTCTCTGAATATTATAAAGTCAGCAGACCTTTGAGAGCCCAGAGCCCAGATGATTTACTGTCAAGTTAGAGTTACACCATTTCTGCACTCATTCGTGGAAAAACAGACTGGAGAAGTCAGAGGAAGACCATATGTTTTAATCCTAGTAATTATTATTAACACCTACAGAGACTTACATCTATGGGCCTGGAGTGTTCTAAGCAGTTAACCTCTGTGGACTGATTCAGTCATCATAATGCCCTGTGGAGGTCTCCATTATTGCTAAGTTCACTTTTCAGAGGAGGAAACTGGAGAATGGGAGAGGCCGAGTAACAGGACGAGGTGATGACACCTTCAGCGGGCGGCCTGGCTCAGTGTCTGCTTACGACATATGCTCTACTAGATGAAAGCCTAACAGGGAATTCTGAGGAACCTCTTGGTGTGTCCACAGCCCAGAAGTTATGTGCAAGTTAAAACAAAGGGAGTAAAAACCAGTAACAACAACAAACCTACTATGTTGTTCGCTTAAAACTGCCCCTCTGTGACATGTCTCGAAATCCTCACCAGCTTCTAAGGCTATTGGACTTCATGCTTAAACAGGTGCGCCCTCTCAGGGAAAAACTGAATTTTAAACTTAACTCCCTCCGCTTAACATGAGAGAGAAAAGCAAAGAGATGCCAACAATCTTAGGACCTCTGAAAATACTGTCACTATTAGGATGACGGGATTTCATCAATGCTTTCTGTGGCTTTGTTTTCTTTATACTCACAACTGTTCACACTTATCCAGAGGCTCCTGTAGAATGGCTTCCCACCGTGCTTTGGAGAGTGAGTTGACAGGAGGATTATCGTGGAGAGGTACAGTGGTGGCCCTGGGGGGTGGTGTCCGTGGGGGAGATCTGTATGCCATCAGCACCATCGCTGGCTGGGACCACAAGTGCCCCAGCATTCGGGGCCTGCCTGGCGGCCCTGCTGCCCACGTGGTCTGAACAAGCTAATTCAGAAATGACTAAGCCACACACAAGTCCCCCAACCACGTGAAGTTATAAGTCAGGGCTCCACCAGGGCCACCAGCTTACCTGGTACCATCGGGCAGCTTCCGGTCGAAGGAGGTGCTGCGGGGGATGGCGGCCTGGCTCTGCGGGAGCAGGGGCTGGCACTGCAGCCGGTCGGGCGTGCCGGGCACCGGGGAGACCCTGGGCAGGGGCTGCAGGGCGGGCGTGGGCACGCGGTGCCACGTGGTGTTCCTCCGGAAAGGAGTCTTGTACTCGCAGGGGGCACCCTCGCTGTCGAGCTTGTACTCCACCATGGGGATCCGGCAGAGCTCTGAACACCCTCTGTGAGCCAAGAAGAGATGGTCAGGGGGTGCTCAGCACGGAGCTATCAGCCCAACTCACTCACGGCCTCAACGTACTTCTCGGGGCTCACGGGTGATGGTGCAAGGCCATCCACCCTCAGTAGCAGACCTGGCTGACGGTTACCTTGTCTGCATGTCACCGAGCACAGACCAGGAGGATCTGGTCTCAAGCCTGTGGCTCTGGTTAACCTTGGCTGTCAGGGGTTTCATGCACAGGCTCCGTCTCTCCAAGTAGTTTGCAAACTCCCTGGGCAGATTGGGATTGACCTTTAACCAATCTGCATACACGGATTATTTGCATTGAAACTGGGTGATAAATAAACATTAATAGATTAAAAACACCTCATATATAATCTGAGCAGATACATAAAAGTACAGTCATATAATCAGGAATTTGAGTCACATGTCACTTGTTTCCCCTGAATCTGAAAAAAGTGAAAAACAAATTCAACAAAAGCTGTCACAAGTCAAGGAAAAGCCTGAGTGCCCATCCTGTTGAAGTCACATTAGTTATTACTTAGTTATCACTTAGTCACTACTTAGTCAGTCACTTAGTTGCCATGGTCACTCCCTTGAACTCGTGTCATGGCTCCCCACAAGGTCATCTCCCACGGGCTCAACTGACTGGTCAGGGATGTAAGACCCTTTAGCCTGAAAAATGTGATCCAAGTCAGACATCCCTCCAGATACCATTGTGCACACATGGCTGATACTACTGACTTGACTAAAGTGACCTGCAAAGCCAACTTGTGTTTGGCAAGGACACAGGAAGACTGGGTGAGTCTCAAATTTGAGTGTCAGGGTAAATTGTCCCAATTTAGCATGTGGATGAAGCCTTGCCTCTCCCTAGACATTCTGCAGTCAACAGAAAAACTTTCTCATATGCACCCTCTAAGAAATCTATCAGGGCAATAAGGTGTCACTCTTTAAAAAGGAGAATTGCATCCTCAAGACAGTGGAGTAGCACTTTTCAGAATCATTACAAAGGAACAAAGAGAACAAAAACCAAAAACAAACTTGATCATCAACAAAGCTTGGAGACACCAAAACACAGTACATAAAGATAGAAGGCAAGTGGTGAATGCCAAGAGTGGAGCAGAGAAAGGCAAACCCAAGATGTACAAAGAGAAAGACAAGGAGAAGCACGCCCACCCCCTTGCACACCTGAGCAGGGGCAGGAACAGGAAGCAATAGGTGCCATAGAGGGTGGAAGAGAAAGGGAAAGAGTGAACAGAAAGGGAAGGAGTGAACAGTGAGCCCCCAGCCAGCACTGGGCCCCTCAGGCAATAGCGGGCAGCAGCAATGGCCAAGGGAACACAACCTGAAAGGAGGAACTCAAGGCCAGGAGGCACCCAGAAAAGCAGAGATTAAAACAAAAGGTGAAGTAAAAGCTTTGCTAGAAACGAGATCCCCGAGTCACTCCTCATTCCTTCAAACCCAGCTACAGGATCATCCTGCAAAGCACAGGGATCTTTCTCCACAATAAAGGCAAGCAGGTGCAAGCCACCGCATCGCCCTGCCATGGGGCTCCCCACCCTCAGAGAAAGAGAAGGAACCTGTGAAAGTGTTAGTCGCTCAGTCGTGTCCAATCTTTGCAACCCCTGGACAGCAGCCCGCCAGGCTCCTCTGTCCATGGAATTCTCCAGGCAAGAATAATGGAGTCGGTTGCCACTCCCTTCTCCAGGGGATCTTCTCAACCCAGGGACCAAGCCCAGGTCTCCTGAATTGCAGGCAGATTCTTTATCATTGAGCCACCAAGGAAGCCCGAAATTTAAAAAGAGGATAACTGAAATTCAAAATAAAAAATCCAGTAGGACAGATGGAAGGTAAACAGAGGAACTTTTCCTTAAAAGCCAGAAAATCCAAGTTTAATCTACAAAGTCTAAATTCACCTAACAGAGAAAGAGGAGAGGAAAAGGTGGGGAGGAAATGATCAACAAATAATACACAAAAATTTCCAGAACTAAAGGAAAAAAAAGATGTGTCAAGACATATTATGGTAGAATTCAGACTCCTGGGTTAAAGCAGAAATCCTAAGTGTCTGGAGGGGAGAAGGCAGGGGAGGGTGCAGGCCCCACACAAAGGTGGGACACAGAAAAGTTCATTCTTCGCAACAGCAAAATGGGGTAAAAGTTCTAATCTGTCAAATCAACAGTACTTGGAGTTTGGGATGGAGAGAGAGAGAGAAATCAAAACAATGTTCTGCTTTTTAGATCAGGAAGCCAAATGAATGGTGGTGCTAGCTACCCTTTGAGAATAGAAGGGACGAACTAAAGGAAGCATCATAAAAAGGTATGATGTCTCTTGCAGAGAATGAGTAGGGATTATCTCTTTATCAGTAAACTTGACTTATCTTTTAACTCTCCGTCCCCCAAAGCAAAATTCATCTCTTTTACCTCAGTTCAGTTCAGTCGCTCAGTCGTGTCTGACTCTGCGACCCCATGAACCGCAGCACACCAGGCCTCCCTGTCCCTCACCAACTCCCGGAGTTTACTCAAACTCATGTCCATCAAGTCGGTGATGCCATCCAGCCATCTCATCCTCTGTCGTCCCCTTCTCCTCCTGCCCCCAATCCCTCCCAGCATCAGGGTCTTTTCTAATGAGTCAGATCTTTGCATCAGGTGGCCAAAGTATTGGAGTTTCAGCTTCAGCATCAGTCCTTCTAATGAACACCCAGGACTGATCTCCCCTAGGATGGACTGGTTGGATCTCCTTGCAGTCCAAGGGACTCTCAAGAGTCTTCTCCAACACCACAGTTCAAAAGCATCAATTCTTCGGTGCTCAACTTTCTTCACAGTCCAACTCACATCCATACATGACCACTGGAAAAACCATAGCCTTGACCAGATGGACTTTTGCTGGCAAAGTAATGTCTCTGCTTTTTAATATGCTATCTAGGTTGGTCATAATTTACCTTCCAAGGAGTAGGCGTCTTTTAACTTCATGGCTGCAATCATCATCTGCAGTGATTTTGGAGCCCCCAAAAGTAAAGTTTGACACTGTTTCCACGGTTTCCCCATCTATTTGCCATGAAGTGATGGGAGCAGATGCCATGATCTTAGTTTTCTGAATGTTGAGCTTTAAGTCAACTTTTTCACTCTCCTCTTTCACTTTCATCAAGAGGCTTTTTAGTTCCTCTTCACTTTCTGCCATAAGGGTGTTGTCATCTGCATATCTGAGGTTCTTTTACCTAGGCAAGTTTAAATTACTCTGGATTTAATGAATGTGCTAAATAACTGGACAAATTTAATAAGCTAAGATTTACATTGGGTTGCATTTTTTAAAATAAAGTGCTAAGATGCTACAATTTTTTGCTCACGGATTCACACTGTTTCCAAGTGTCTTTCTATTTAATTAGATACAACATCCCTTGGGACTACTGATTCATGCATATGGCCAATGACCTAACCAGAAATCATAAAGGTGGGATATTAGCATACATGAAAACATCGAGAAAACTGAATCCTGTCTTCCACCCTAACCAAGTCACTGGACGTTCAGATGAACCTCAGGCTTTGGGGTCTCAAAGGCTAAAGCTGCCTGAATCATCCAAGTCCAGGAGCCTCTAACAGTGAAGAGTCCTGGAGTTGTGTTTTGAATGAAAGGCATGTGAACCCTGAATCTTAAGGGACAAAGGGCATCCTGCATTTCCAGCGGTGGCTTTGTGTTTCCAGTTTACGGGGTTTGGTTTAAAAAGAAAGAATGAAAAAAGAAAAGACAGACAGCTGGGTAGTACAGCGTCTTTAATTCATGCTCACAGACTGTAGTCTTTAGTAAGAGGCTGTAATTTAGCTTCAATCTTGGATGAAAAAAATGCTATATAAATGCATAATCATGACTAATATTTTTGAGACCACTGACAAAAACTTGTGCCACACATTAGGCTGAAGAGAGAATGGGGGTTGAATATTTCATTTCCATCCTCTTGCACAAGGTCATATGTAAATGATCTTTTAATACTAAACACGGGCATTCTTTTGCCCTCATGAAAATAAGCTTAAAGAATGACTTGATTTTAAAATCAAAATTAATTCTGCTATGACACTTTTATGGTAACTACTCTCACAAACTAGATATTTACTTTGTTTACTTCTTATGACCAAGACATCAAATAATATGACCAAGTATAACATATCATCAAACCTAGTCAAACTCAGTTCTGTTCCATATGTATGAGGAAATCCTTGAAGGATACATATGGAAATTGAGCCAATTTTTAAGGAAATGGGAAGAGGTGTAAAATAAAATTACAAATGAGCCTTCAGAGGTGCTCAGGCTGCAGGAGGTACCAGAAACTGTACCCGCCCTTGAGCACACTGCTCTGTCCAGCTGGTGTGGCCTGAGCACAGGGTGCTAGGCGAGATCCCCACTCATCGGAGCATCCTGCACTGGTGAAGGCACTTGGTACACATTTCTGGCCAGAGAACAAAGGACAATTCAAACCCAAACTGACCAAATACAGAAAAGATCCAAGGAGTCATTTCTGAACAGAGTCGCACAGTCATGTCTGACTCTTTGTGATCCCATGGACTGTTGCAGCCAGACTCCTCTGTCCATGGAATTCTCCAGGCAAGAGTACTGGAGTGAGTTGCCATTTCCTTCTCCAGGGGATCTTCCTGACCCAGGGATCAAACCCGGGTCTCCTGCACTGCAGGCAGATTCTTTACCAACTGAGCTACTAGGAAAGCCCATTTCTGAACAAGTGAGCTGCTAATCTTGTGTGCAGCTGAGCTGTTGTTGAAGATTTCCATCTTTTGCTTTCCTATATTAGTGGAGGAATCACAGACCTCACTGATAAACGTGCTCCATCTCCTCTCCATCTCCTTTCAACACACCGAACTGAGTCAGTGGATTTGAGCCGCATTTCTAGTTTCTGGCACCGTTTTCATGGTGTGCCTGCCAAAAGAAGGCACTCAAAGGCATAGATAAGGCTGGGGTATCACTAGCACGTGAGCACTTACACGACTACCTCTTTGCTCCATAACAAACGTCATCTACTTATGCTTCTAATTACCATGCTAGGTAGGGATCAAAACAAACTCAGCTTCAGGGATCAAAACAAATTTAATTTCTAACATTGACTGTCTAGAGAATAACTTTTCTGAGTCTCATAATCTCTCCCAGTCAGCTGTCCTAGAAGGGAAAACATTCTGTAGACCAAGAGCATTGAAAGTAATGTGCTGGTTAAAAAATGTGATGCTGTAAAACTATCAGAATAACGAGTGCTCCCTTAGCTGGAGCCCTCAGGGGATCTGAGGTTTGATTGCTTTATTCTGACAAACAGCCCCTCTTGTTCCTCTACACTTGGCATCGTGGACTCTGTGCGACAGCTTACTCCTCTACCAGGGACACTGAGGAACTTCCTTACATCCACACTCTTCATGTTCTCCCTGCTTCCAGAAGCTGCCTACACCAGGGGTTCCCACCTGTAAGTTTCTGGTCTGTAGCTGCTCCCACTCCCCAGCTTCTAGGCTCAGGCAGCGCGGAGGCTGTGTGCCCTCTGGCTCACAGCTGACAGGCAGTCACGATCACGGTCCAGCACCATAGCATGGACCCAGGACTTCAGAGACAACCGGGACGGCCGCCACGATGGCATCATCATCCCTTCCAAGTGATACCTCCGGTTTTCTGGAAGAGAACCCTCCCTTTACCACTAAGAAATGGGTGCTTGAAACCAGAATCACTGCTGGCCAGGCTGTGAACTCAGCTCTAAAGGAGCTTCAGCTTGGACCGCCTGACCATCAGGACTCTCACTGTCGGAGCCCAGCCAAGCTGCACAGTTTTCTTTATTCATTATCAGTAGAAATGCTCTACAGCAGTCAAACTGTTTTCCCTCGAAGAGAGAAGTCAGTGCCCTGGGCTCAAAAGCCAGATCTGCCAACATGCAGCTCAGAAAGGGGAGAAACTCTTTGGACCCATGTTTTACCTCTTGCCAGTGGAACAGTAACAGGGGAGGATGTGTCAAGATTAAATTATGGAAGTATGCAAGCTTCCCAAAGCGAAAGCGTCAAGGAAAGAAATTAGCTTCAAACTGACAATATGACTTTTTGCTTCCATAAAGAAAGACAATATAAAACAGCAAAAGGCTCATATACTTTGCTGAAAGTTCTTTCTAGATAATATATATTTACAGAACTATAGAACGGGGAAGTTTAACTTTATGTAGTAATCAGAAGCACAGAAAATTTTAGAGCTGTAAAATTCCCTGTGTACATTCATCTATAGAACAATGAATCATTATTTTGATACTTTGTTCTTTACTCATATCAAAGTTGGATGTATGACTTTCAAAAATGAAGAAGTAGGAGAAATCCTAGGGATAATAAATAGGGATAAACACTCTTGAGGCGCAACAACAACAACAAACTCCCAAAGAACTGAGAAAGAGAACTGAGAAAGGTTAAAGGAATGAGATGCATTCTTACCAGGAAAAAAAAAAACAAGAGTTGAACAAATTAACAAGGTGTGGACTGGGTAAACCATGGACCCACAGCACAGCTAAATCACGTAATTACAACTTGCATTTAGTCTGAAATTGCCTGTTGGTTTCACTTTGTTGGGAGCATCTCAGTGAACCTTGACCTCAACCCACAAATCTCATGAAGTCTTCCAACATAATGCAATGCAGTCCTTTACTTCTAATCCACACTTCCCTTGTACGGCACTTTGCAGGTTTCCACCTACATTACACCATTTCAATTTCACAGAAATGTCTGCGGTAGCACAAAGGACATCTACAATTTGCAGAAGGCTCAGAGGCTTGGAAAGGTGAGACAGCTTTCACCCTGGAACACGGAAGCTGACTCCTAGCTCAGCAATCTTTCCAACGCACTCAGCCATCTCCTTCAGAAACTATCAAAGGACATTTAATGAGCCCACGTCATGTCAGTTTCCACTAGGAGCTAAAGGATTCTCTTTGGCAACAAAGGCAGATAGATCCCCTCAAACAAAATATGTGCTTCTTTTTATATTATGCACTTTGTCAAAGAGACCTTAGAGCCTTAGGGATTGAAGTAATCACCGATATTTTCATCATTTTAATGTCTGTTATGCTAATAGCCTGCTAATAGCTAAAAGACTCTTTCCAAATTATCCAACAAGGTGACAGGGATAATTGGTGCTCATTCACTCGAATCACAAACTCCTTCTGTTGCATAAAAAAATCAAACGCTTCCAATAGGGAGATAACCACACAGTGTAACTGACTGTAAAGGTAAGGGCAGCGTCACATCTGAAATAGGTAGGCACTCGATGAAATACTAATTCACTTTTCTACCAACTTCTTTAATTTATAGACAGAAATAGAGAGACCCTGAGACTACAGTAAAAGAGATATCTAAACCAGAAACCCACTTGACCAAGCCCTTTGAATAAGGTCTTTGAATTGACAAGGTGTGTGTCTATGACACAGAAAGTGAGGCTGCTCGTACTGAGTAAGTCATCAGCTTTTTGTTTCCTTCTCAGCAGACATGGGGTGGAGTGTGTCCTCACCCACTGCACCCCAGACCAAACACAGCACTCAGCATCAAACAGGGCCAGTGGGGATTTGCTGCATGATGCAGGGAGCTCAAATCTGGTGCTCTGTGACAAACTAGAAGGATGGGATGAGGTGGGAGGTGGGAGGGAGGATGAAAAGGGAGGTGACTTCTGAACCTCATTCATGCTAATGTAAGGCAGAAACCAACACAATATTATAAAGTAATTACCTTCCAATTAAAAATAAATACATTTTTAAAAATATTAAAAAAAACAACAAAAACAGGGCCAAAAAGTTCTTCATGAAGCCAACCACTTCCTTTTGTTTCTTTTCTCTTTTTGAGAAAGCTTGCTGAGGAAAAGCATTCTATTACAAAGTTCAACAGAAGACTTAATAGCTATATAATACCTGGTTTCTGATAAATAAATTTCCATGAGAGACTGTATTCACTGGCTGTCCATCACCATGGCCCAGCGTCACTGGCCAAGGATCAGGACAAAATACAAATGGGAAGTTATTTTATTTATTTTTGGCCACACTGTGGCATTCATGATCTTAGTCTCTCAACCAGGGCTCAAACCCATGGTCCCAGCACTGGGAGTGTGGGGTCTTAACCAATGGGCCACCAGGGCGGTCCCGGAAGTACTATACTTCAGAAGGCCACAAATGAAAAGGAGATGAAGAATGCAAAGATCGTGTCCGTTCTTTCCATGTTTAATAGCCCTGGACAAGCTAGGTCCCAGTGAAGGGATGAGTGAATAGTAAATGACCTCCCTTACATTCATTCTGTAATCCAGTGTTCTCACTTCTAGGAGGGAGAAGGTCATCTAAACGTTGTATTAGAGGACTGGGCGGAGGACACAATATAGTGACTGTGAGAAGCTCAAGTTTCATACTTTTTTTTTTTAACAGTTCACATTAAAATTCACTACTTTAGAGTTCATGAGACAATACCAGGTAGAAGTGGTTTTACTTATCCAAACAAATATATGGAACCTTAATCTAAAACCTCACTCTAATCCAGATTTCAACTCATCACCTATCTATTTATCTATCATCTCTTTCTGTCTCCCTATCTACCTATAATCTATGTTTCTATCATATTATTCATCTATCTATACCCATCTATCAATTGCTAACCTGACAAAATTGAGTTTCCTTTTGCATTTCTATTTCTATGCCCCACTCCGTGTACTTCTGGGAGTTGAATGGTCAAGGTCCTGGAGGCTATGGCTTCAATGTTACAGAATGATCAGAGAACAAGAATTTAGCTTCATGACAACATGAGATAATTTCCACTGTTTTGCATTATATAAAAAAATACGTCTTGGCCAGTATATCAACGAAGTATGAAAAATCACACAAAACAGATGCACCACAGCATGGAATTTCATTTCCATTTTTATTGGACATATTTACTAAATCACTCACATTGTATCACAACTCATGCATAATTCTGATGAGCTGTTATTTCCTTTATATCAGCCTTTTAAGTTGATGCACTTTCCTTAAAATGACACTCATAGAATGTCAGTCACCTTTGAAGGCTAGGGACTGAGGCCATGCCCTGCCTTGCAAAACCAAGAAATGCTTAATTAAGCGTCTTGGAAACTCTTCTTCATCTCTGCCACAGAGACTGCCTGCTTGGGCAAAGCCCTCACTCCCTCGCAAACCTCATTTCCATTTGAAGAGCAGTAGTCCCTAACTGCTCCTGGCCACTCATTCCCAATCTCTATGAGGCCTCTCCCAGATCCAGTCGCAGCAGGAGATCAGCTAATAAGCATTCCTAGAGGAACCTTCCTGCTCCATGCTCCTGGAACTCCACAAGGAGAATAAAATTGGGCTCTGCCTTCCTTTCAAGCCTGGGGACAGCTGAGTTATCATCACCCCGAGGCTTGAGAAAAGGACTTCAAAACGTGGGATGCCTTTTGATTCCACATAAATACTTTCCTAACTAAAGACTTCATTTAATCCAGCAGCTTCTGAGTCATAAGCAAATACCTTCTGACCTGCAGACAACTAGGAGCCAGTCTATTAAATGACAGGCCTCTCCCACTCCTGACAGAAGCAGATGGGCTCTGGGGAGAATTTCTTCTCCCTGATATTGTGCAGGACAAAAAAAAAAAAAAAGCTGACAAATGGCAAAAATTAACTGAAGCATTTTTCACTCTATTATTCATGATGTTTATAAAGGCTGAAATATCTTGCAGTTCATGAACTTGGCCACTTTAGTAGTCCTTATGGCTCTTACACTGAAGACAACTTAAAAGGAAAAATTACACACACGTCCATTTAAATTAATATTTTCTTTTGGCCACCTCGCTGACAAGTAAGAGCCAATTTGTGAAAGATGGGGTCTTTTCCCACGCCACAAATCAAAAGAGTACTTTTACCTAAAGGGCCATCTTTATATATTTTGCTGTAGGAATAAAGGTACTAAGTGATACTTCATTTAAAAGGTTTGTACTTTATCAACAAGGATCTACTGTACAGCATAAGGAACTCTACTCTGTAGAGGTCTGCAATGACCTAAACGGGAAAAGAATCTGGATATATGTATATGGATAACTGAGTCACTTAGCTGTACACCTGAAACTTAGCAAAACATTGTATTTAATACATCAACTATAATTCAATATAAAATAAAAATTAAGTTTTAAAAAGGTTTGCACTTTAATTTTCAAAATGAGTGGAGCATTGCTCATTTCCTCTTTTATACCCTCCTCTGCAGTGTCATTGATAAAATCTGATGATGCAGAGGCTGATGTTGCTTAGCTGTGCTGCGCTGAGTTGCTCAGTTGCGTCTGACTCTTTGCAGCCCCACGGACTGTAACCCGCCAGACTCCTGTCCTGGGGATTCTCCAGGCAAGTATCCTGGACTGGGCTGCCATGCCCTCCTCCAGGGGATCTTTCCAACTCAGGGATCCAACCCAGGTCTCCCACATTGCATGCAGATTCTTTACCCTCTGAGCCAACAGGGAAGCCCAAACCTGCTTAGAGTGGGGATGAAAGGTAAGACATTTCATACTCGGCATGCATGTGTGCATGCTCAGTCACTTTAGTCATGTCTGACTCTGTGAGCCCATGGACAGTAGCTTGCCAGGTTCCTCTGTCTATGGAATTCTCTAGGCCAGAACACTGGAGTGTGCTGCCATGTCCTTTCCCAGGGGACCTTCCCAACCCAGGGATCGAACTGCATCTTATGTGTTTCCTGCATTACAGGTGGATTCTTTACCACTACTGCCCCGGGAAGCCCTCATACTCAGCATGAGAGTCTAAAGCAAAGGGCTGTCACTTCAAGGATGACTTCAGTGACGTAAGGCTGCCGGATAA
This sequence comes from Cervus canadensis, assembly GCF_019320065.1. Taxonomy (NCBI): domain Eukaryota; kingdom Metazoa; phylum Chordata; class Mammalia; order Artiodactyla; family Cervidae; genus Cervus; species Cervus canadensis. The sequence goes on along the minus strand of NC_057393.1, from coordinate 87,920,806 downwards.
TGATGAGTTCTTTTATCAGGGTGTCCAGAGAGTTGCTGGCACAGAACGTGAATCCAAAAATAACAACAATGTAAATCTGCAAATTTACAGATTCAGATTCACAGGAAATTGGAAGCCTGAACTGAAAGCACCATAAATGATACATGCCGGGCTTCAAAGCTTCCTGACTTGTGGAAATGTGGATGATAGTGGACCATTTCTGGAGAGTCACCATCAGGAAAACAGATTATTCTCATCCTGGCTAAGGCAAAAAATATAGAAGATAGGTATTTCAGATTAATCAGGAGAAAAATCTGTATCTTCAGGGAATGACATTAAGGAGATTCTGAGAAGACAAAGGCAAAATCTCTAAATATCTTGAACAGTTTCAGTAAGAGAATTTACATTTAAAACAAACAAAGAATTAATTATGTGCAGACCAAAGCAGGTAACAAACCCTTGGATAGAAAAATAGCAGGCAGAACTTTTAAGTGGTAGTTTTTATTTGCTTTAGCTGAAAAACAATTCAGCATTACTTAAGAAATTCTACTTTTCTAAATCATATGTTTTAAATACCAAATATAATGATAACTCTAACATTTTTATTAACCATATCTCTTGGAAGCTTTAAAAAACATCTTACTGAATAACAGCAGACCAAAACTAAAAATAGGAGAAAAATGTTTTGCTTTTTTTTAATTTGGGGAGAACATGGTAACAGTTTTGTCAAATTCAATAGAAGTAATCAACCTTGAAGACAGCACAAAATTTAATTCTCACCACAAAATTTATAAATCTATAACTCCAGTCAGTGAAGAAAAAAAATCTTACCACGTGGAAAAATTTCTAATAAGTGGCTTAAAATTTATTTATAATAAATAAAATCTATTTATTAAAAGACTTTCACTTACAAATATTTCAGCTTCAAAGATTAAAGGATTTGCTTTCTGTTATATCCAAGTCTTGTTTTTAGGAAAATAATTTTTGTCTCTGATTTCCTTGTACTCACACCCCTAGGAGTGATTCACAATGGGACAGAATCTGGCAAGGCTGCAAGAAATAACTTGGTTATTTCCTGTGACATGTGGCTGCTACTCTTGAGAATTTCAGCTCATTAACCTTTACTCTATAATCTTACTGGGCAGATATAGGAAATCAGACCATAGAAAGCTAAGCAGGGAGCAAAAGGTAAGGTAACGAACAGAAACACAATTTTGTAAAATTCTGTACCTTAACCAGAGAGGAAGGCAGTTTACCACTGGCTTGTTTTCTAAAAAAAGATCATGGTTTAGAGCTGGTGTATCCCCAGGTAGCTCAGTGGCAAAGAATCAGCCTCTGAATGAAGGGGACTTGAGTTCGATTCCTGGGTTGGGAAGACACCCTGGAGTAGGAAATGGCAACCCACTTCTGTATTCCTGCCTGGAAAACCCCATGAACAGAGGTGGGCTACAGTCCGAGGGGTCACAAAGAGTCAGACGTGACGGAGCACATAGGCACACATACCACCCAATCAATATGGCAGCCACAAGCCAGATGTGGCTAATGCAGTCTTGGTCCATTTATTAAAATAAAAACTCCATTTTCTCAGCTGCATTAGCCACATTTCAAGTGTGTGCTATCCTGCAGCTAGTGGCTACTGTTTAGATGGTACAGATATAGAACATGTCATCAGAGAAACTGCTCTTCAATGGTGCTGATTTGGGGGTTGGGAGAAAGGAGATGGACAGAGCACAAAGAGGGACCTCAGTTACACAGAAACAAGATCAGGAAGAGGGCACTGTCATTCTGCTATTTTGAGTATGAATTTCTCTTACAGCACGAAAAAATTCAAATAACTATCCTAAAGATTCAGTCTTTTGTGTGTTTGTTTTTCACTAAACGTGTGGGGTTTTGACTATGCCAGAGGTGAAGATTGCTTTACATATTATCACCTTATTTAACCTTCATCAACAGTATGAGGTAGGCAATGTAATAATCCCACCTTACAGATACTAAGTGAGGCTTAGAGAGAGCAAGACCCTGATGCTGGGAAAGACTGAGGGCAGGAGGAGAAGGGCGTAACAGAGGATGAGATGTTTGGAGGGCATCACTGACTTGATGGACATGAGTTTGAGTAAACTCCAAGAGACAGTGAAGGATAGGGAAGCCTGGCATGCGTGCTGCAATCCATGGGGTTGCAAAGAGTCAGACACAACTGAGTGACCAATAAGAAATAGCAAGTGACAAACCCCAAATCACATAGCTAAAGCCCGGATTTCAAGCACGCTTATCCCTCCTAAGCCAGAGCTCTTGGGGGGCCAGTAGGACCTCCATTTGAGATGCAGGCAGAGAAAGGATGCTCCAGATACCACTATACATACTACCTACCTTACAAGGCAGGCCAGAGCAGGTGGGCGGCTTGTTCTTTCTCCTCTGGGCCTAATACTCCTGTGATGTTGAGCCTGAGAACTTTCTATTTCCAATGCCACAGTATCCTTTTCTAACTCCACTCTTGTCCCTGTTCCTCAGACCCATCTATCTCTGAGCTTTCCAAGTCCAGTCACTTCTATGTTTCCCATGATCACTTATGAGAAAGCCCTGAACCAGTTCAGCCAGAATGGAGTGGTCACCAAACAGTGTATCTGATTTCCCAATATTCCATCACACATGCAAATAAATATTCTGAATCCAATGGCTTCAATGTACCAAAGGAGAGCTTAGAAAATGAGAGTTTATCATTTTTATATACTAATGATTTTTTTATAGCTCTTTTAAGTTGTGCTAATGGTGGATGTCCAAACAACTTAGATGGAAGATGCACATGACCTCATATTCTGAGGGTCTTACAGGACAGCACCTGCCATCCAGGCCAAGGAGGAGTGCTCATGCATGAGAAACTTACCTCCGAGGTGAGCCGTCATCATGGGGCTGGATGATGACCACCTTCACAGTCACTGAGGTCCGGAGAAGGTCGATCATCTGCTCATGGGTCAGTGTGGCCACGGCCACCTTGCAGATCTCCACAAGGCGGCTACCCTGGCGAAGGCCGGCCTTCCACGCAAAACCGAAAGGTTCCACGTCTGCCACGATTCCCTCGAAGTTCACGTGGAAGCCCAGCTGGCCCAGCCCGTTCCTCCTCAGGGTCATTTCCACGGTCTCGCAGCCTCTGGTCACGATCTAAGGGGGAAGGGGATGATGAGAGGCAGGGTTACGGGGGGCACCAAGGCCCTGCCCTCCAGCTATCCCAGTGACAAGAAAACAAGACGGGGACACGGTTCAACCCAAATGTTATTGTAATTATCCCTGGCATCAGCAGCAGAGAAAATAACACAAGTAAAATGATGGTTTCATTCTTCAAAGCCAAATCAGATACAGGTGTCCTGCTTTTTCCTAGAAGCCACTGACCCAGAGCCTGAGAGCTTAAGATGGGCTCTAATAACCTTCCCTTCTCCTTGCTACATCACCTGACTTGGTGCTTAAGCATCTAAATTGCATTGTTTCAAACAGACTGAAGCAACTGAAAAAACGTGAAGCCTGTCACCCATCAAAGCAATAAAGCCTACTAGACAATTACTTTTTTTTTGGCCCAACTGTGCAGCTTGCAGGATCCTATTTTCTCAACCAGGGGTCAAACCCAGGACCCCAGCAGTCATAGCACCAAGTCCTAATGACTAGATGCCAGGAAATTCCCTATTAGACAATGTAATTCTACTTGTAAAATAGCCCAGTGGTGCATCGGCTATGAAAAACAGTATGGCAGTTCCTCAAAAATATAAAATAGAATTACCATGTGACTCAGCAATTCTACTTCTGGGTATATACCCAAAAGAACTCAAAGTAGGGTCTCAAAGAGGCATGGATACACACATGTTCTTAGCAGTGTTATTTACAATAATCAAAATGTGGAAGTAACTCAAGTGCCTATGGATGGAAGAATGGATACGCAAAGTGTGGCATATACAAACAATGAAAAAAATGGCCCCATGCCTTTCCAAGCTAACACTTGGTGACCTGCCCCCGAGGATGGGCAGCAGCAGGAAGTCCAACGGTTAGGAAACCGGAAGTGTTCTCTGCGGCAACCTGTGGACATCCTATTCTAAACCCTGGGGCCCCTCTCCTGGGACTGCCTGCCCGTGCTGGCCTGGGTGACGAGGACCATTCAGATCAAAAGTAGGCCAGCCAGCCAGCTTCCTTACTGTCTCTGGACAAGGGCGGCATGCAGAAAGGCACTCCTGCAGGAAGTGTCTCACTAAGTAATCTAAAGCACCAATAATTAGTTAACGCCACCCTCAAAAGTTCTTACTGAGAATAGCCCACATGAATGGAAAGAGAAACATGGGGTCACTGAAGGTATAATTTGATGACATGTTGTCATTGTTGTTTAGTTGCTAAGTTGTGTTGGACTATTTGCGACCCCACAGGCTATAGCCCTCCAGGCTCCTTTGTCCGTAAGACTTCCCAGGCAAGAATACTTCAGTGGGTTGCCATTTCCTTCTCCAGGAGATCTTCCCAACCTAGGGATCAAACTTGTATCCCTTGCATTGGCAGGCGGATTCCTCACCACTGAGCCACCAAAGAAGCTCTTGGATGACCAAGGCATCACTTGCTTGTGGGTAATTTAAAACCGGGAGGTATCATACCTGTATCCCCCAAAGCACAGAGCTCATGTGTGAAGTTTCAGTTTTAAAAATACATTCTCCATGAGATATGCTCTGAATACACAGATTCCTATTTAATAAGACCTCTGACTGTATATACAGCTGTGGGACCCAGACTGGTGCAGGTTATCACCCGTGTGGCCGGCGTTGCCACGGTTACTACCCCAGTGCTCACACTGTCGATCAGTCTCTCAAGTGCAGTGACGGTCTGGGGCATAGGAAAACGGGGAAAGGGATTGCTGGGCTTAGTGGTGAAGTTTTGAAAGATTGAAGTTTCCAAAGTTATGAACTGAACTAACTCAAAATTGTTGAACAAGTACTTTTGTAATATATACAACCTGAATACATTTTTCTTTCACTTCTTTTTTCAGCTTTGTTTCAAATAACCTCACTGACCAAAAGACCACATAGGACATGCGCCCGGCCTTCTTTCCAATAGGAACATGATTACTAGTTGAAATTTAACATCCACATATCAGATTGAAGAGTGAAAGGTCAAGCTTTTCCTGAGTCCTACATGTTCTGTCTCTTCCTCTTATTTCTTCCACCCACCTGCCACGTCTCCTACTTTTTGCAGTTTCTTTCTCCCTTCTGTTCCGTGCTCCTTAACATTTATAAAGGCTTAAGGATCATGCTCTCACTGACTTGGAGTTCCTCACATAATTACATGATCAATAATCACATGATGGCCTCCTACCTATGAACCTGGGACTGGCTACATAATTTATGAAATCTGGTGCAAAATTAAAATGTACGGCTCCTTAGACAAAAATTTCTGAGTTTCAAGATGGTAACAGCAGAGCATTCAACCAGGCCTGGGCTCTTCGGAGAGTGGCCGGGCCTGCTTGTCCCTTGAGGCAGGAGTGCTCATTTCCCACCTGTGTCTCTACCTGCATAACAGGCACTCCTGTTTTCACCACTAGAAAATGCAGAGTTCACCATCTGTCCAACAGTGCCCCTTCCAAATCTCTCTACTAGGAGAGCTTCCTCTTCTTCCTTTCCATTTCTACTTCTCCTGCCTGGCGCCAGCCTTATGTTCTAAGCCCCCAACAGTCTTTGGCTTGGTTTATTTCTACCATCTCCCGCTACAAGTCATCCTAGATACAGCATATTGGATTGGCCAAAACATTCATTCAGGTTTTTCTGCAGTATCTAATGGAAAAACCCAAAGGAACTTTTTGGTTAACTCAGTATTTCCTCAAATATATTCCAGCTCTCAGGCAGCTTAGTCATACAGTCACTTTTCTAGAAAGATGGCAGAATAGGTTCCTTGGAATAGTGAATGTATCAGACCCTCTGGGACGTGCATTGTGCTGGTTGGTGAAGGGACATGTGTTTGTGTTGTATTTTCCAGAGCACAGATTATAATGACTCAGTGGGTCTCTGAAATAAGAAGTATTTCCAGGATTACCAAAAGCACATGTCCTGAGACTCACCAGATAATTCAATTCTCCAGATACATACACTGATCACACACTTAATCATCCCCAAATCACATCGTGGTTTGTGCACATACACTCTCAATACTGCTGAACACTGTAAAGAATGCCTGCAAATAATGATATTATTTCTCCAAAGCCAGCAGACACTGCCTTGATTGCATTGTCTCTTCTATGTGGTCTGGAATAACAAAAGATTTATATTTGGTGGCAGGAAATGGGTATAATTTCTCCTTTTTCTCATGATCCATAACGACTAAATCTTTTCTAATGAATCATATACACATCCCCTTGGGGGAAGATTTACACATGAAAAATTCTTTTGTCAAATCATATTTTGTTCTTTTATTTGATTTATTCTTATAATTCTATTGTATATACTCAAACTAAAATCTGTATCTCCCCTTGTTATACTAAGAATTATAAATACAACTGCTAAATACCATAGGCATCACTGAAGGGTTTTGCTTTGTACGCCAAATAACAGTCTCTTTTATGACTTTTTCTTTTAAATCTTTCTAATTTACTAGGTAATTCTATAAAACCTCTGCAAGAAACTGGCTGCAAGATTAATAACATATTTAATTTGGCAGACTAAACAGAAATATTGCATAAAAACTCACAGAGTTGAAGGGGCAAATACGGCTTATTCTGACCATCAATGTGGTCAACGGTGATTCTATGTCTGTTAACCTCCTCCTGCAAGGTACTGTCATGCAAATCTCTACAAACACACATAACATCTAGTCAATTCTCTTGTCCTTCCTTCAAATACTATAAAAATAAGTCCCAATATTCCCTTTGGAAAGCTGGCTTCACTTCTCATCTCTAGTCAATTGTTAATGGATGCTTCTCCACCATTCATGGATTCACAGGGACAACCGCTCACAAGGACACAGTGTTTAAACTCAGTTCTACCTAGAGAAAGAGTATTTCCCCAGGTAACACATCTGGGGTGGAACTTCCACAGCAGAAGCTATGAATATGAAGTTGAAGGCCTACGGGTGGTGGAAAAACAAAACCTGTACTTACGCCCAGGCGCTGGACAATCTCCCTGATGTCTTCAGCACAGCTGTCCACTGAGGACAGAAGGATGCATTCTCCTCGTTCATAAAACACCTTGATGCTCATTAACCCAGATGTCCACCCGATGACATCCCTGCAGGAACAGTTAAAGACCACGTTCTTGGAATCCTTCTCGATCAGCATTATGAACTCATTAGAAACCCCAAGGAGACACTCGATGTCCGCAGACTGGCCAAAGTCTCTCGCCACAACGTGCCACATGATGGCTCCTACGCTGAACAGATGGGCATCCTTCCTGGGCTTCACCTTCTCCTTCTTCTTGGCACCCAGAGTGATGAAGCTGAATTTTGCGGAGGTATCCACGGTGGCAGTTGTGACAAAGTTCTCCGCCAGGTCCTTCAAGTACTCCTGCCTCGTCCGAGTGGCCATCGCTCGAAACTTCTCCGATTTGTGGGCTGCGTTTTCTGCGTTGATGACTTTCGCTAAAAGGAAGTCCCGAAATACTGCTGACTTGGGGAAAGTTACACCTTTGGGAATTGGTGGACCAAATGGTGGCACATCTTTCGACCTAGAAACTCCAACGCTGAGGGAGGAAAAAGAGAAACAAGCTGAACTGCGATGCCATAACAGTGACCTTCAGAAATGTAACTGCTGACCACACTTTCAACTGAAGCCATATACTTCACAGCCTCTTCTTTTCCACACCTCTGGATATCAAGTTGTTCTTTGTTTTTAAGCAAAACTTTCAAATTTAGTAGGTGCACGGGAGGGGAGTTATAGGCTGAGTAGCCTCCCTTCAAAATTTGTATGCTGAAGTCCAAAACCCCAGTAACTGGGAAAGTGGCTGTGTTTGCAGACTGGGTCTTTGAAGAGATAGTTAAGTCAAAATGAGATCACAACAGTGGGCCCTAATCCAATCTAACTAGTGTCCTTATAAAATGAAACATGAACACACAGAAAGATAACCAGAGATGCAGACACATAGAAGAGAGACCATGTGAACACACAGCAGGAAGATGACCATCTGCAAGGCACAAGAAAGGCCTCATGGAGAACTAAGCCTGCCAACACCATGACCTCGGACTTGCAGCCTCCAGAACTGAGAGAAATGAATGTCTGCCATATAAACTACCAGTTCTTTGGTTTGCACCATGACTGTGCAAGCTGACTAAGGCAAGGGCAATGGATGTGTAGCCAGGTTGGCGCTCTTTAAATTCTGTGGCTGATCACCACTGAGAGGCAGTGACCCTCCAACAGCTGATAGTGAGATCCGCTCTGCTGGCCAGCTACTGGGCACAGTGACCATCCTCATAGAGCCAAAATTTTTGAATATCCCTTTTTTTAAGGAAACGCTCACTTGATCACATTTTGGAAGTCTAAATGAAGATTTTATGGAAATAAAGTTTTACGATATTTCAAACATAGAGTGATAGCAATCATCTTAATATGGCAAAACCAATAATGTTCCCTTGTATTAGACAGAAGCTTTCACTGTCTCAAATCTGTTTTGGAATAAGAGTGAATTAATAAATTAGCAGATGAAAGACTGGAGTGAGTGAAAGAATAAACCCCCCCACCCCAGCATCTACTCCCCAACTACTGAGCAGCTTCTGCAGACCAAGAATGAGAACCAACCCCAATCTGCTCAGGCTGATATTTTCTGTGTTGAGATAAACAAAGGAAGTCATCTATGCTTCACTTTCTTCACTGTAGAAAATCCTGGAAGAAATGAGTTAAGAAATGAAAACAGGTGTGAAATCTTCTTCTGGGATGTAGCCGGTGGGACTTTAAAGAGACTTTAAATAGTCCCCAGGGATCTCCCACCTTTGCCGTAACCTGCACAGCCTTTAGCAGAGTTAATTGTCTCTGGGAAGATGAGCTAGAAGACAGTCCGGGCAGGCTCAGCTAGTATGAAAGGACAGGGAAGGACTGCCTGTCTTTGGGACAGATGAGCAAACTCTGTCCTGTGTGTGCACTCAGTCATGTTCGCCTCTGTGTGACCCCATGGACTGTAGCCTGCCAGGCTCCTCTGTTCATGGGATTTTCCAGGCAAGAATATTGGAGTGTCTTGCCATTTCCTCCTCCAGGGGATCTTCCCGACTCAGGGATCGAACCCACGTCTCCTGCATTGGCAGGCAGGTTCCTTACCACTGAGCCACATGGGAAGCCCATGAATGTTTATGAGGCACTTTTAAAACCTTGAAGCACGCCGCTGCTTTACACTTGAGCCTCATTAGTAAATGATAACTTAGCAATAACATGTGGTTTCTCAAAAGGCAATGACCCTGTCTTTGGACCATTCGTATACATTATCTTTTACCACAGAAAACATAACGCAAGCCACTTTGTTTATAAGCAAGATCTATATCAAAGGCATCCCTGCTCCCCAGTAATCTAATTAAACCCAGGAAGCTCTAAAGAAATAAAAATGAAAAGGTATTACTTATCTTTTAAGATTTTTTTGTGCTAATCAACCACCTCATGATAGAAGAATAAACTAAAAATAGAAAGTAATTAAAAATACCCAATTTGACCTAAAAATAGCAGAAGATAAAATAACACCAAATACAAGAACGCCCTAGGCTCATGTTTCCAATCCATTAGGGAAGTTCATTTAAGATGATTCTTTATAATTACCATTCATGGGGGAGATCCCAGAAGAATAAGTGAAATGAGCATGTTTGCACTAACGTTATTGGATTTAGACATATCGTCCCTGGTGGCTCAGATGGTAAAGAATCTGTCTGCAATGCAGGAAACGTAGGTTCAATCCCTGTGTTGGGAAGATCCCCTAGAGGAGAGCATGGCTTCCCACTCCAGTATTCTTGCCTGGAGAATCCCCGTGGACAGAGGAGCCTGGCGGGCTACAGTCCATGGGTTCACAAAGAGTTGGACATGACTGAGCAACTAAGCGCATATCCTTTATACAGGCTAGATGTCTTTCTTTTTTTTTTTTTTTTTTCAAATATCACTTAAAAATAAAAAGTCGTTCTGAGCATTCAGGCTAGGGGTTGTAAACCAAGGTGTAAACCAGAATCATCATAGCAGAACCATGCGGATGGAGAGGGCATTAGGGGCTGGGGGCAAGGAGGCAAGCTGGCAGCACCTAACACACAGGCCAGCATCCTTGCCCCCAGGAGGGTACGACCACAGTCCACAGGCCCCTCCACCTCTCGCACACACCCAGGCCTGGTCCCCACCCAGGCCCAGCAGGCAGCTCAAGTGTGGCCACTGCTTCAGCATGAGCACCAGGGATGCTAACACGTGTCGTGCATAATTCCTGCTATTCATTCTTCTTAACTACACGCTGAAGTCAATACTGTTATCCTTAGTTTTCAGAGAAGGAATTGAAGGGCCCCCAAAATAAGGACTTCTCTATAGCTCAGATGGCAAAGAATCTGCCTGCAACGCAGGAGACCTGCGTTTGATCCCTGGGTGAGGAAGATTCCCTGGAGAAGGCAATGGCAACCCACTCCAGTGTTCTTGCCTGGAGAATCCCATGGACAGAGGAGCCTGGTGTGCTACAGTCCATGGGGTCGCAAAGAGTTAGACACGACTAAGCGACTAACACACAAAAATAAGCTAAGTTGTAGACACGGCAGGAGAACTGGATCCTCACTCAGGTGAGAGACCCGCTTTTTTAACAACACCCCACTAGACAGGCGCTTCCATGACATCTGCTTCCTGAGGAAGAGCAGGGGTGGGGGAAAGGCAGGCCCCGTCAGACCATCCTGGGATTCCTGGGCACCTGGCTGGCCTTTCGAAAGTACCAAAGCATCAAACTCCCATCTTGAGAGCCCCAGAGATGTGGGTGTTTCCAAGACCTTGGACAAGAAGAGATATTGCACCACCACCATATGTTTCTTTCAGGGAAGCACTGACGTGGCCCCATCATCCACCTCTGGGGCTGCCATCAACCAAGCAATGGCGTGGCAGGGCTGGATGACGTCCTGAATATTGAGGAAAGGTGTCACCTACACTCCTGAGCTGCTAGGAATCTCACTGTTTCAAAGTGGGAAGAAGGCAATTACTTCCTACAGAAAGTACCTGAGTGATGACTATGGGAAATGTAATTAGGGAGAAAGAAAAAAGCATAATTAGGGGCTGAGAAAGAATAATTGGAAAACAAAGATATTTAGGGAAAAGAGGACCTGTTGGAACAACTCTGGGAGCATGGAGCGCCAGGGGCGGCTGACTCACCTGTAACACACGTTTTCGGTACATGGATTATGCACTTTGACGATGACGAAGACGTGTTGAAAGTGGGACCGGATGCTTTTCGGAGTAAAAGGAAGTGCTCCGGGCTCTTGGAAGACAATGGTCACGATGTCATTTCCTATATGTCTTTTCCGCAGGAGCTGCAGTCAGGGAAGTGAACACACACACACAGAGTTACAGACAAAGTTTTCTGTAAAAACAAGATATGTAAATATATACAATGCACTCAGCTTTCAATTTCAAGGAGTTTGTTTTAGAAAAGCAGAGTTGTTCTTAGGAAGTTTGGGTTCCTTGATGTGGCCACAATGAACGACCAATGAAGAGAAAAGCCTCAATATTTAAGTTCATCTTTTACTGTAAAATGTAACTGTCATTCTCCCTTTTTCATCTTTATCACTTTTTTAAACCTGAAATAATAGCCCATTAGAGCTAAAATCACTCTAAGGAGATTTGTAGGTTAAGCTCGCCAACTTAAAGGCAGGAAATGGCATGGCAACCAAGGGAAGGTACGGTGGTTCCAAGTCCTCCACTTGTCCATCAGGGGCCTAGCTGTGTCCGTGCTTCCACAGACACGTGCATTTCTGCAACAAAAATACAGAAGGCTGGGGGCTTCCCTGCTGGCTCCGTGGTAAAGAATCTGCCTGCCAATGCAGGAGACACAGGTTCCATCCCTGATCCGGGAGACCCCACATGCTGTACAACAGCTAAGCCCACGTGCCACAGGCATTGAGCCTGTGCTCCAGAGGCCGGGAGCCACAACTACTGAGCCCGCCGGCCGCAACTGCAGCAGCGCATGCGCCCAAGAGAAGCCGTCTCGATGAGAAGCCCGTGTGCTGCAACTAGAGAGTGGGCCCCGCTCGCCACAACTAGAGGAGAGCCTGTGCAGCAACGCAGACCCTGCTCAGCCAGAAATACATATATAAAAATTTACAAACAATACAGAAGGCTGTTATTTTGGTGCCTAATATTTGCAAACTGATTAACCGAAATCTGGCCTTTTATAAAAATGTATGTTGGAAACACAGAATCCACCGGATTAAGAGCTGGAAAGCCCAATGAATGACATATGCAGCAGAAGAGACAGAACCCCATAGCGGTAACACTGAACACTTTTACTTGAGATGTTCCTTCTGCCAAGAACACCCCCTTCACCCCAAGTCTCTCCTAGATCACTCAGGTCCGAGCTACCACAACACCAGGAAAAATGTTCTTGGCAACACTGCGCATGCCCTGCACCCACACTCCAAGCCCAAGGCAACAACATTAGCTGTCTTGTCCTCTTTCAGTCTTGGCTTACTTCTCCTATATCAAGTCATAATCATCAGGAGGGCAGGAGACGTGTCTGACTGAGTTCTGGTCTCCTGGGTTCTAATGGCCTGCCCGGGACACAGCAGACACCCCCTACCCAATGGGAATAAACAAATGATACAAATACACAATCACAGCCACGCAATACTGCACAATAAGGCACTGAACACCTCCGAATCCATGCCGATAAACCCATACACCCCATAAGCTGATGCACCTAAAGCCACTAGGATCTGTGCTCACAGAGTCTGTGATCCTCGGTTTTCATAGAGACAGTAATCCTTACATGAGGCGGTGATGTCATTGCAGGAACAGGGTAATCTCAGGTAGTAAATCTCTCTTTACGAGCAATAACAAAGGCAACAAGCTTGTGTTCAAATTTATTTGGCACCTACAGAACATACTTCACTGTAAAGAGCATTAAGTTCGACTTTTAAAACCTTTTAAACTCAGATACAAAAAGGATTTCATTGTCAGGCCCCTGACTTGTGCTTTAGCATGATAAAAGTCCTGGAAAAGTGGGAACGAAATGTCCATTCTTCCAGAATTCACTGCTTGCCAGTTAAATTGCTGATTCATATGCTGGAAAATTCCTATTTAAATCCTGATGGTTAAAGTTACAAACACACGAAAATCGTTTTGCTGCCCAAGTGAAGTTTTGAAAGATATATTAATACCCATTAATGAGCCATCTGTTGTTTCAAATATGTTTGCTGGATATTTAAGTATGAGGTGCCACTTCAGAAGCATGTAAAAAAATCAGTAGCAAACTAGTTATATATTCACTGTGTTATTTACCCATTCAATTGTGGACACAGATGTTAGCTACAATAAACATTTCATGGAAAGAAAAGAAAGGAAGGCAGGGACATATATCTAAAACAAGCACCATGGGACTCCCTGGCAGTCCAGTGGTTAGGACTCTGCGTTTCCACTGCAGGGGGCTCAGGTTTGATCCCTGGTCGTAAAATTAAGAACCCACATGCTAAGTGGTGCAGCCCAAAAAAAAAAAATAGAATAAATAAAATGAGGACTTCTCTGGTGGTCCATTGGCTAAGAATCCGCCTTGCAATGCAGGGGACATGGGTTTCATCCCTGGTTGGGGAACTAAGATCCCACATGCCACAGAGCAACTAAGCCCACGTACCACAGCTAGAAGGAGTTCAAGCACCCCAACAAAAGGTCCCGAAAGACGCAATGATGAATCCTCATGCTGCGACAAGTCCTCGCACCACAAGTAAGACCCGAGATAGTCAAATAAGTAAGGAAACAAATGAACATTTTAAAACTTATTAAAGTAAAAAAATAAAACCACCACCACGAGAAGCTGAAAATGGTACAAGGCTAAGATATTCTTCCCTCGTCTCCCCAATAACTGTAACATATGATTTACATGTACTGTAACAGGACAAGAAAACTCAGGAACAAATGAAAAGTTTAAAAAAATAAACAAAAATATCTCACAATGTGTTCAGTGTACTTGCTGAGCACGGATACAGTGGCTTATGCTGTACTTTCTTCGAAACACAGGGATTCTCAGACGGGTGAGAAGATAGGGCTCATGGTGGCCAAGGCCACACGGGGGGGACTCTGGGCCCCTCTTCCCCAGTGAACACCCTCCTGGCTAATCTTGCGGGGTGGTCTGGCGCTTTACTTAGTGAAGTGTAGGTAGCTATTCCTACCCATTTCTCTCCCCTCTGAAGGAAGATGTTGGGTCCAATCCCATACTTCACTTCGGGAAGCACAATATTTAAAGCCCAAGTTAAAGGAAAATTTAAAGCTAGTTATTTTGATAATGTGCCAGTCTGCTTTTGTCTCTTTTTAAACATATTCTTTTGCTTCATAAAATGGGCTGTGCTCAGATGCTCAGAGTCGGGTCTGACTCTTTACGAGCCCATGGACTGTAGCCCGCCAGGCTCCTCTGTCCACGGGGTTCTCCTAGGAAGAACACTGGAGTAGGCTGCCATGTCCTTCTCCAGGGGATCTTCCTGACCCAGGGATAGAACCCTCACCTCTTACATCTCCTGCAATGGTAGACAGATTTGTTACCACTAAAAATGTATTCTCTTGCTTTGTAAAATGGGCTAGAAATATTTTTAAAATTCTGGTTAATCTACCCATGGTCACAGAATGCATTTTGTAAAAAAAAGTGGGGGTGGGGAACATGGAGATTCATTAAGAGGAGGAAAATAACAGCTCAAGCTCTTTGTAGAGAATAGCCCAAGAAAATGAACACCTGGCCCATTAACAGGATACCTGAATCTCTTCAGAGACTAAAGTAATACATCTGGCAAGTTCTCAGAAACATTAGTCACTGTCGGACATTAATTAGCCTAAGCAATTCTTGGGCTTCCTATATAAAGGTAAGGGTTCTCTTTAGTAGTTAGTTATATCCTGTTGTAACTGGTCAATGAAACTCTGTAGAATGGACTCCGGAAGTGGAAGGGGAAGGGCGTGGCAGCCTACATAGACCACAGTGGTCCAGACAGGAGGGCAAGTTGCTAGACACTTAGAGGTCCCTGGCACTATTTCAGGAATTAAGGAATGATGGCGTCTTCTAGGTCTTTCTAGACATAAGAAGCTCCTAACACTTGCTTGGCGCCAAGACTGCCAACTCAGTGTCTTCAACTGAAAAAGTGAGTTAATAAATATTATATTAGATTTACATAGTCAGTTCTGCTAAATTCCCAACACTGGATTCAAGCTGTGAGGCAGGAATAAGCTCTTGTTATGACAAGGGAAGTGAAAATGTGATTCTTCACCCAATTCTATGATGAAAAAGCATACAGATACTACAGAAATAGCAACCTGTGGGTTTAAATTTTCAATTCCTTGAATGAATTTCAGAGTTTCACAGGTCCAGTTTTAACTTGGTGCAACAACCAGAAGCAAGTGAAAACAAACAATCTCTAGGCAGTCTCGTATGCATCAAAAATGGCATAAAGTTGAACCTGGTTAGATCTACGAGCCTCTATGCAAATAGGTTCATTTGTTACATTCTTTTTTAAAAAACCTAGCAAGATAGGAAAACAAAAAACAAAACACGTTACACCTAATTTTGGAAGAAAGGGGAGAAGAGGCTACACATACATAAGAAAGAGAAAGTAGGTGAGATGTCAGTGATGCGAAAGCTTAATTTGAGACTGGAGAAGGCAGATCTCCAGAGAGAGTTTCTTGTCTTAAAAAGCAAACAGGTGAAAATGAGCATGATTTCAAACAGAAAACTGCATTGTTTAATGATTACAAGTTCTGAAATTCAAAGAGATGAGTGCAGAAGGGAGCAAAATATGAAATGTATTCCCACTCAAAGAAACAATCATAAACTCTGGATCTCAGTCCTTCAGGTGTCATCGGAAAGTCCGGCAGGCTGAGCAGGGCTGACAAAGACTGATCTGGCCTGATCCTTCCCACAGTCTGACTGGTCACAACCCCTGTTCTAGAGAGCCACCTGTTGCTAGTCGCTGCAGTAGGCACCTTCTGTTTGCTAACTTTGCTTAGAAAGTGTCTGCCCCTGGGACTTCCCTGGAAGTCCAGTGGCTAAGACTCCGCATTTCCAGTGCAGTTGGGGGTGAGGGGAAGTTTCACCCCTGGTTGGGAACTAGATTCCACATGCTGCAACCAGAGATCTCACATGCTGTAATGAAACTGAAGATTCCTCATGCTGCAACTTAGACCCAGTGCCACCAAATAATTTTTATAGAAGTGTCTCCTCTTTACATGCAGGGCTAGCTTCTCCTCCTTCAGAGACTTCCCCTAATTTTGCACAATGCACACAAAACACACACAACACACACGCATGCAAACAAAACACTGCACCACCCATAGACTCTACACTCAGAGAAGCATGTACCAGTGCTTAGAATGCCCCTTTTGTTTTTAAGAGACATCTATAGAGCTTCCTGTATAATGAAACGGAAAAAGTGAACATGAAATAGTAGTCTGAGTAATAAGAAAGAGAGTGAAAACCCACACACGTTACCATATAAATACAGAGGATCTATACTTAAAGAAGGAAAACCTTGCCTCTTCACTCCCATAAAAAAGTGACCACAATTAACCACTCTGATCTCAGATCAGCAAGAAGATACCAAATTTAATAGCCATTTCAAAGATGCATTTGCTGATTCACCATATAACGAATGTAAAAATATTATATACAATATTTTACCAACAACGAGAATAAATGTACAATAATTTGTACAATAAATGTACAAACCAGTGAAGCATTTCCATTTTGGAAATGGAGAAACAAACCATGAACGTGGATTTTTAATGATTCAATAACAAAGTGAAGATAAGAAACGATTATGAAGATACAAGTATTTCTCTTCTGAAAATGAGTAGTGCCAGCCCCTTTTTAAAGCACTAATTCTTACTGTATAAGTATATATCCCTTTTTCTGGCCTGGGAATAATGCTAATCATGAAAAGCTGAATGAGCACCTTACGCTTCCAAAACAGTCTAGACAACTATTTATAGGTGAATGCAAGAGCAGTCAGGACCTGCTTGTACAGAACTTAATGCAGTGGAGTCCTCTAAGATCTGAATGGTTCCTCAGCTTCCCTGGTGGCTCAGACGGTAAAGACATCTGCCTGCAATGCAGGAGCCCTGGGTTTCGAAGATCCCCGGAGGAGGAAATGGCAACTCATTCTAGCATTCTTGCCTGGAGAATGCCATGGACAGAGGAGCCTGGTGGGCTGCAGACCATGGGGTCACGAAAGAGCAGGACACGACCGAGTGACTGACACTCTCATTTCACTCCCTCAGCAGTAGCAATGAGGAACTTAGAAGTATGTACACAAACCTTTTAAGGCAGGGGCTGACCACGTGCCTAAATTATATGGTGAAGGGGTTCCAGCCTAAGAAGCTCTGTCGCTATTACTTCTGTAGATGTCAAGTCCATCCTTAGAAAAAGACCAGGATTCTTCAGATGGAATCTCAGAAACCCAGGGGTTTGGCCTTTTTCCTTAGGGTCCTCCATGGAGCTCAGATACCCCTTCCAAGCAGAGCAGTTCTAACATTACAAAGCATTTAAAAAAAAAAAAAAAGGAGGTTTACTCTGTGCCAGGACCATGCTACCTTTATGCTTTATATACTTAGCTTGAAGAAAAAGGTGTCTCTGCCAAAGTGAAGTCTGAAGCTAACTTGTGGGGATCTTTCCACTGATAACACCCCAGGATAGCTTAACTATGGTTTGTCTATAGGACAAGTGGGAGAGGAACAAGCCCAGGGGAGACAGCCCTGGGAAAAGCGGACTGCCTGCCAAACAGACGTGGGGGACTTCACTGAAGAGGGAAAACATTCAAGAATCGGCTTCCTCATCACTCCCAAGGTCTGGCAAGGTTTTCTTTGTAAGAGTCAGACATTCCAAAGATTAAACTCTTCTGCAATTGTGGTGAACTCTCTAAATACTTTTTACTACATCTTGGAATAAGCTTTCAGCTTGATTTATTATAAGAACAAACATAAGAAATTCTATGTGATGTAGACACGTCTGGACCAGTTAAATAGTCACAGATATCATGGTGTTAATGAGGCCGACGTCAGAGGCACAATTCACGTACAGACAGTAAACTGTGCTAAGCTGTGGCCTCAAAGAGCATTCATGAGCCCAGATGGTCATTTTAGACACTTCTGCCCTTGGTATTAACACAATCCGTGGGCACGGGTTGGGTGGGTGAGAGATACGGCAAAGCAGCACAACCCACAAGAAATCTGAAAAGTCCATGTTCCAAGACTGCACAGAGCCATCACTGATCTATGACCAGAATATTCTGATGACAACTCACAATTAGCAAAATATTAAGTATCAAAGTTAAAAGAGTTTTCTGAAATTGTTGATAAATTAGTCCCTTGTTTTCTTAGCTATTCAGGCCTTAGCTCTTCATAATAAATCTTTAGGACTGGAACAGGAAGATGAAATGCAAATTAAGTCATCTAAAATACTTGTCCTCTATATCTCATAAGTTATAAATTGTAATAACCCCCAAAATTTATTGAGCACACTGTGTGCCAGGCACTATTTTAAGTGCTTTATACATATTAACTCCTCTGATTCTTTCAACTAGGAAACGTTCATTAATTCATCCCACAAATGGTAACTGATGGCTCTCTGCATTCTGGGCATGCCCCTGTACGCATACAATACTCAGGAAAGAGAAGAAGTAAAAGTCTCTGTCTTCAGCAATAAAAGAAAATAAAGCATAGAAAATTTTGCCCAAGGTCACAAAGATAGTAGCTAGGAAATGTGGTTCTAGAATTCCTGCTCTTAAGAACTATATTTTTCTGCTGAAGCTTTTTTCCAACCTAGAAGGAGGAAGCCTCACAGAAAGCCCTAGAATCACAGAATTCTAACACCAAGAGAAAGATGTTATGTATCATTTTGTGCAGATATACTCATGTGTGTCAAACCTCCTCATGTCCAAACCTTTGGAAGGCAGCACAAAAATACAGCATCCTTTCTGTTTGAGCCTGGGTATGGACTCCTTCCTTCTCAGCATAAGGTTCCAAGCACCCACGACTGGCCACCTAGACCACACCCTCATTATACGCTGCTGCTGCTGCTAAGTCACTTCAGTCGTGTCCGACTCTGTGCCACCCCACGGACAGCAGCCCACCAGGTTCCTCCGTCCACAGGATTCTCCAGGCAAGAACACTGGAGTGGGCTGCCATTTCCTTCTCCATCCTCAGTATATAATTATCACATTTCTTGAGTGACTAAGGATCTTTGTCAAGGCCACAAGACAAGTGACTGGCCACGGTTAAGTTCAGAATGCAAGTCCAGTGATTTTTATCCCACACCCTACATTCTCATCCTTTTTATGTGATTACCTATGTTGAGTATGTAAATTTTCCAATGAACCACATATAAGATCATACATATTCCATATATATAAGAGCAACTGAAAAAAGCAAAACAGGTTTTTTTTAACAATTCTCTAACTCTAATCTATCAGCATAACTTATTCAATGCCATGGATTCTCACTCCAGTTAAAAAAGAAAATGAAAATGGAACCAAATAAGTCTTTAGGCTATAGAGTGTGTGATGTACTGTCTCAATGCAAGGGATTTTTTTTTTTTTTTTAAATCTCCCATTTGGGAAGCTGAAAGCACTCATGTATCCCACTCCCCATCCCCTGTGCTTCCATTCACATTTTTGTGTGTAGGGATAGTTTCAGTGAAAGAAAGTCAGGTATAAAGAACTCATAAAACCACCATTTTAATTACAGTTCAATAAAAAGGGGGTAGAAGAATCTAGTATTGAGTTCTGATAAGAGCAAAGTGAAATGAGCTTTGAAATTCCAGAGGTTGCCATCTGAGAAACAATGGGGTGGATTCAGTGTGGAGTCCACCAGGGAATCCTCGGTGGTCCCGTGGTTAATACAGAGAAGTGGGTTGGATCCTTGATCGGGGAACTAAGGTCCCACATGCAATGGGGCAATTAAGCCCACAGGCCATAACTACTGAGCCTGCATGCCACAACTAGAGATTCAGCGCGCCACAACAAAAGGTCAAGAGTACTCTAAGTAGGACACAGCCAAGTCAATAAATAATTTTTTTAAAAAAGTGACTCAGGTAATAAGGGAGCTGGTAGGACCTTAGGATTCAAATGCTCCATAAGGCACTCGTTCTATTTCTACTAATGTGCTGACAGGTTCTCTGGGTCTGAGTTAAGCCCTATGACATTTCTGAGCAGCAACTCGCCCCGAATTTAATTACTGGATGATTCGTAAGTATCTGCAGGACAACTACATGGTCTAAATTGAGCTTCTTAATATCTAGTGAGTCCACATGGCATTCCAAATAAATGTTTTAAGAGCTGGAAATCCCTTAGTTTACAATATATGTATATAAATTCATACATGTGATCTAGGGATTATAACTCCATCTCATAAAAAACATAGACATGTGATCAAAAGATAGATCCTCTGAAGGTAGTGGGCAGAGCTCGGATTACTAGAAAACCCTGTAGAATATACAAGATGGACAAGAGGCTGAGGTCAAGTGTTAGGAAGAAAAAACCCATCTAGCAGTTACTGCAAGAAGATGAATCAACAGAGGAGCTGCAGCCCTGAACAGGACAAATGAGTCTGGGGCCCCGGGACCTCCTTCTCTTCCTGGCTGTGGGATCTAAGGTGGCTCTTGCCACTTGGGGACAGGACAAGTAGCCTCTTCGGAAAGAAGCATCCTTTGACTACCTTCATGGAATTTCATGAGCACCCAGCAAACATGTAAAAAAGAAAGGCAAGTTCTCTGCAAGAATTAAGTTTCATTCATTTGACAAACACTCACTGAACAACTACTATGTAGTCTTTGGTGCTTTAATTTAGAGCAAAGGAGTGTGGTTAAGTAACATCTAGGAAAACGAAGTTTTCTTAGACATGAAAACAAACTTTGCTTTAACTCTGGGTTTGCCCCCCAAAATAATCAAACTCCTAAAATTAAAGAATGCCACAAGTGAGTTATAACATACTTTCTTACAATAACTTATCTACCCACATGCAGAAACCAAAGTTCAGGTTACATCTGTCGCCTTTTTTGTGATTTGTAATTAATACAGCTGACACTGGTTCTCATTAAGGTTTTGCTTGGGAAGCAATCCAGGTGAGTGTGGGAGAGCATTTAAATTTTGTAAGAAAAAAGTGCAATGAAACTTGTGCGGTAATAATCACTTTAAAGCCCAAATGTTTCCCAATGATAAGAGTCAAAGATTATTAATGCCATTTAAGGAAAAAAAGAAAAAAACCCTAGCAATTCTTTGCAAACTGGATACACTAATACCATCAAAGAGCTGGCCCTGGAGCTGGCACGTGCGGTGGAAGTAGCGGGGAGGCCGTACCTGCTGCCGGTTGTTCGGCGTGTGGGGGAGCATGGTGCACACGTGGAACATGAGCTCGTAGTCTTTGTACGTCGTGTACAGCGAGTGCGTTCCTGTAGAATCCGCTGAAAACAAAGATTAATTACAACAAGTCAGGCCACTGCAGATTAGCAATTCAACACTTAGAAGGTCATTATCACAAAAGGCCATCCAACTGAAAAGAACAGACGGCCCAACTACAAAGGAGCAGTGTCTCGGTGGCGGCCCTGCTGCCCTCACGCCAGGCAGTTTCTCCCACTTTCCAGCCCATGGCCGCTGCCTGGGTTTTCTTCATTTGCTCTCACACGTGCTTTTGACTGAACACATGGTTTCCCCTCTTGTATCTTCTGCATTCTTGCCTTCCCAGGGCTGATGACCCAGATGGGAGAGATGCTTCTGCCACGAGCGGTACAGGTGACGAGAAGAGGAGGAGGTATGGTCTGGTGCAGGTCTGGGTGCAATTATTAGATGGGGCTGAGCTAGCCAGAAGTTGCCCTTGCCCCATAGCGCGCACGACCCTCCAGCGTGTGTGTGTGTGTGTGTGTGTGTGTGTGTGTGTGTGTGTGTTTACAGTCAATTCTTAGTTATTCCTGGGCACTTGACCCTCCAGAACTCAGAGAAATGAAACAGGATTGACTTCGTATGGAAATGAGGACAAAAGATATTAAGGACTTCTCTACCGAATGATGGAACTAATTTTCTTTTCTTCTCAACAGGCAATGCGACGATGCAGTCCCATGATTAAGACCAAGGAGAATGAATGAGATCTCTTGCTGTATATTACGCACTGACACATGTTAAAAAACTATGACATCTGAATCCCTGTTAATCATACAGCTATTCATCTTTTCAAAAGCAGAATGATTCTTTGCAAATTCAAGACCCATCTGTATCATCAACAGATTACCTCACTGAGAATTTCAGACACCAAGCCAACACGGAGACTATAACACATTTAAGTAATGATTTTAGGGTGGGGTTTTGAACCACCTTGCATCTGGATAAAGATAAAAAGATAAACAGAAATTAAGAGGTAAGCAATTCTGTCTTTCTGAATCCTTGACCTATATCTATTTTTCCACATTTTAAAGAACAAGGAACAATACCATTCAATATTATTTAAAATGAAGTTTATTCCACTGGGCTTATTAGGAAAACTCTAAATAGTTACCTAGGGCTAACTTTTAAAATCTGAAATTAAAAATTTTTTACTTTAAAAACATTATAACAATCTTCATGAGCATTTATTATTTTCTTTCTAAATCCTGTAATTTTTTTGTATTTCCAGCATTTATATCCGATTCAGAAATAGTCTTGAAAATCCTCTAGAAAAAAAATATACAGTCTTGCACTGAAAAGGTAGTCATAGAAGGCAATTTCATGAGTAAGGGGAGTATGTAGAATCTTTATCTATGGATATTGGCAGATCAACTTGCAGACGGTCAGAGTATATTCATCTAATAAGCTGTATACTATCTAGGCACCAAATAAAGACATTTTCTCTTTTAACTATTCATTAGATGCATATTTGTTATTTTTCCATAGGACTTTTTAGGGAGTAATCCTTCATTTCAACTGTCTTATCTCGGGATCCTGACTGTGAAAGTGGCTTTGGAAGTGGGCAGCCTAGTCAGGAAAGAACGATGACTGTTCTTTCCATGAAGAAATAATAGTGAAGGTCAGAGGATGAACTAACCCTGCAGGTTCAAGGACTCCCATTACAACACTTACTCCGATGTTTAAAATTCAGTAAGAGAAATGCTGACAGATGCTTAAGAGTCTGGTCAGTGGGCTTCAGATGCAGGAAATTGCAACGAAAAAAGAAAAGTGCAATTCTGAGGGGGAGAGGGAGAAACACTTTCAGAAATGTGGTCATAGCTTGTCTATCCCAAGCCTATACTAAAGGATGAATTTCAGAAATTAAGCATTTTTAAACTTTTCATCTCAACTATCAGTATGGCAATGGAAAAGGTAAACTCACAAGCTTGGTGGGGTTTGCTGCAAATATTTCTACTAAAAAAGAGATACGGGGCCATCTATGGCAGTCTTTGGTTTTATCATTCTCTGCACCTAACCAAAGAAAGAGGCCACAGCCTGGGGTCTGTACTCTACAGGTCAGCAAAGCAACTTAGCAGCTCATGGCCCTTCTGTGCCTACCCCAAGAGAGAAATGGCTCATTTTAAAGCTGGAAGGGACATCTCAACTACTCTAGCCCCAACACTCTGAATTTTCTTTGTGAAGAAAATATGGCCCAGATTTCACCAAGGTCCTGCAGCAGGCAGAATTAAAACTGAAACAGTGGGGGACTTCCCTGGTGGTCCAGTGGTTAGGTCCACCTTCCAATGCAGGGGACATGGGTTCAATCCCTGGTTGGAGAACTCAGATCCCACATGCCTCTGGGCAGCTAAGGCCACTGGCTACAACGGCAGGTGCCCACATTCCAACTCCACACGCGACAACTAAGACCCAACACAGACAAACATAAATAAACGTTAAAAAGTTAAACACAATTCTCCTGAACTTAAGATTTTCTTGCCCACTGTGTAAAAGGCATAACTTTCATCTGACCATTCTATGAAACACAATTCTTAGAAAGTTCCTCTAAACTGAAGATGTGCCATGATTTCTTTGTCACTCACAGAATGCCTTGGTCATAAAAATATGAATCAACATGTCAAAATTTTGTTCTTATTTCCTTGAGCTAACATGATTAGCATGACATCTATAATGCATTAAATAAAAACTCAAAGCTGATGTCAATTCTGTACATAGAAAAAAAAAGTATTTGCACTATCTACATTGTAGCGTTATAGAATGTATACATCAGGGGCTTTTAAAATGTCCCCTCATCCCTCCCACAGCAGAAGGACAGCAGACATGCAGGGCAGCAATGAGCCCATGTTGGTGCTCATTCTTCAGGAAGGCGTCCCTAAGGGCAGCACGCTAGCACGGCCAGCGGTTGTATGGTAGTCTGTAGGTAAGGGGAGTTTGGCAGAGAAAAAAGAAAGAAAATTCAGAAAAGGCCTCAGTGACCTTTCTCAAAACAAGTGGACACTCACAACAGGTATCACGTATTATTTTCTACCCTTTAATTTCTGAGCCATGAGCAATGCACATTCAACTTAATAGTCAAGCTCCAACCTTGGCCAAATCTGTGGAAGACACACAGGGCCTGTCTGTGAGTCAACTTTTCTGCAGATCTTGTGATCTATCCTCTAAGTGTCACTTTCAAAAACGGAAAAGCAAATACTGCATGTTAACACGTATATATGGAATCTAGAAAAACAGTACTGATGAATCTATTTGCAGGGAAGGGAAGGAGACACAGATGTAGAGAATGGACTTGTTGACACAGTTGGGAGGAGAGGGGAGGAGGAATCGGTAAAGTCGCGTTGTCACATACATACAGTGATGTGTGGTAAAGAATCTGCCTGCCAAGCAGGAAACTCAGGTGCAGTCCCTGGGTCGGGAAGATCACCTGGAGGAGGAAGTGGCAACCCACTCCAGTATTCTTGCCTGGAGAATCCCATGGGCAGAGGAGCCTGGCGGGCTACAGTCCATGGACTCAAAAGCGAGTCAGAAACAACTGAGGCAGCAGAGCACACGTGTAAAACAGATAGCTAGAGGGAAGCTGTTCACAGCACAGGAAGCTCAACCTGTACTCTGTGATGACCTGGAAAGGTGGCATGGGAGGGGGGCTCAAGAGGCAGGGAGGCTCAACATACGTATACTTATGGCTGATCACACTGTTGTATGGCAGAAATCAACACAACACTGTAAAGCAGTTATCTTCCAGGAAAACTTTTTTTTTTTTTTAATTAAAAAAGAAAAGAAAAGATTGAAACCCCAGAACTGATGATAAGCTAGACACGGGAAGAGCAGCACCCCTCTGTTGTAGGTAAGTATCACTGAAGGTCGCAAGGTGAGCAGACCTGGGGCCACAGGGCCTTGGTTTCAAGCCTGGCTGATGCTGCCCCGGGACAGGTTCCCACTGACCCCTCCTAGAGGAATGGATGCCCTTGCAGATGCATCTTTTACTCACTCTTCAGTAAAAGGGCAAGCAAATCGTTGCTTGACAATAAGTAGAATTTTCCCAAATACACAAAATTACCCTACCTGCTATTTTCAGGTGTGTTGAGAGCAACTAAGTAACAACACAGATACAAAGGTTGAATATTTAGAATTTATGAGGACCATAAGAACAGGATTACCGAAATGAAGGAGCAAGACAAATTCACACATAGGAGGGAACGCACAGGTGCCCCACTTGAGAGAACCTGACTAAGGTCCTTGGAAAACAGGATGTGTTAGCTTTTTAATCAGAGCTTCAGCTTCCCAGGTAATACCATGAAAAAGGCTATAAACAAGATAAGGCTGCAAGCATGGATGTGGAAATATTCAGAGTACTCAGAAATGAATGCAAGGTTTGGTCAAGCTGCAGTGGGACAGAGTGGAACAGAGAGGTGAGGTGAAAAGAAAAAAGAACATACTAAAAGATTCTTCACAGAATCCTGGGGGATCTCTGCTCTTGTTACAAAGGAAGAAGAACTGACCTTTTGAGATTATGTGGGACACAATGCCCTTGAGAAGTGTGCTTTTGTTGCTCATCTGAGTGCATGGGTGTGCTCAGTCGTTCAGTCGTGTCTGACTCTTTGCAACCCCATGGACTGTCGCCCACCCTGCTCCTCTGTCCATGGAATTCTCCAGGCAAGAATACTAGAGTGGGTAGCCACTCCCTTCTCCAGGGGATCTTCCTGACCCAGGGATCGAACCCGGGTCTCCTGAACTGCAGGCAGATTCTTTACCACCTAAGCCACCAAGGAAGCCCTCTGCTCATCTGAGGAACTCGCAACTCCATCCCCAGTGAGCTGGCTCAGCCGCTGCTGGGGTCAGGACCACTCAGATGTCTGCGGTGTGCCTGCCCTTGGGGAATTAGATCTGTGCAGACGCCCAAGTCTGAAGCTTACTTTTGTTGTCCAGCTGGGCTCGGTATTTACTAAACCCTTTCAGCCGCACTCTCTGGCCCAGCAGATCCAGGAACTCTTCAAAAGCTGGCCCTGCCGTCTCGTTGTTGTACATCTCCTCTTCGGTGCTCTGGCCGGCCTTGCAGTACAGGATCCCGATCTTGTGCTGAAAGCTCAGCTGAAATGGGGGAGAAAGGAAAATCACTGGGCAGAAAGCATCAGACGAGCACACACGAAACTAACACAGTATTGTAAATCAACTATGTCGTCAGTCGCTCAGTCATGTCCAACTCTTTGTGACCCCATGAACTGTAGCCCGCCAGGCTCCTCCGTCCATGGGACTTTTCAGGCAAGAATACTGGAGTGGGTACCATTCCCTTCTCCAGGGGATCGTCCCAACCCACGGAATGAACCCGGGTCTCCCGCATTGCAGGCAGATTCTTTACCATCTGAGCCACCGGGGAAGCCCATGCTCCGATATAAAACACAAAGCAAATTTAAAAAATTAAAAAGCATCACACAAGCTAACTTCCAGTAAAATTAAAATTATAGGAGCTGAGAATTCTGTTCATAGGAAAGCATGCCAGGACAATTTCCAGAAGCTAAAAAAAGTAATCAACTATCATTCTGCAAAACCCTACAAAAATCATAACAAACCCAGAGACCTGAAAATAACAGCTGGAGAAATGTCAGACAACCTAAGAAATACAGTGAATGGCCTTGCCTACATGGGAGTTTGCAGGTTTCCAAAACAGACAGCTAGGTTCAAACATTTATTTAAAAATAGAGCTGTGGAAATATCTTATACCCTCTATATAGTAAATAGCATTATCTTCGAAGTTAGAACGGAAAAAAGCTGTATATTTTCAGACGTTTTCCCTGTCTGGTTCTTAATGCTTTTTTGTTGTCGTTATTTGAACATTCATGGAAATATGAAAGACTGTAATGAAAAAAACAAATCAAATTAAGGTCTGGGGAGGAAAGACTCCCACTGAAAATTGTGATCCATGTATATTGATAGAATAATGTCTTATTTCCATAAAAGTAACTCTGGCTGAGCCATTACAGTCATTTCTATATTTTTGACTATCTTGAAAACATTTGCTAAATATACAATAGACCATAAAGAGCTTTAATAGCAACTGAAGGGTTCCTGCTATAATTCCGTCTCTCTGTCCATCCATGCCATGATGGAAGGTACCACACTACTTCCTCCTAAGGCAGGGGAGACCTTTACAGCTTTACAGCTTTTTTATTTTCCCTAAAGAGGAACTACCCGTCAATCACAAAAGCAGGGCACTTCATCCTACTAGCAGCAATCTGAGCCTCGAAGGCTGACGGATTATCAACCCTGCCCAATTCCCTAAAGGCATCCGTCCATAACATCGTTCACTTTTATTACCAAACTGTAAAACAGAGCCTTTAATCAAAACTCAGAGCTGACTGTATCAGTGAAATAAGGCAAAATGGTGCTAATTTCTCTTGAGTAGCAAAGTGATGACAGCAGTCTCCTCCGAGTGACCTATGACACTTACAGTCCAAGAAAGGGAGGGACCCGCCTGTCATGCATCTCGGTGGGGATGCTGGGGAAGCTCAGAGCCGAGCAGGCAGAAGCGCCAGTACTCACGCTGTACCCTGACTAAGAGCTACGGGGCGGGAGGAGCCGAAGAGACATCGATTCCCTGCTCACCATCTGCAGGCAAGGCTCCTGGGGCTCGGGGGGAGGGAGGGGGGGATAGCACACAGGCCTGATGTTCCCGTCTGAGCCCAAATCACCCAAATCACACCATGAGATGCTGGGTTTAAGCTATTTGTATTATGAATCGTGCTGATTCCGTGGTGGCTCAGACAGTGAAGAATCTGCCTGTATTGCAGGAGATGCGGGTTCAATCCCTGGGTCAGGGAGATCCCCTGGAGAGGGAATGGCTCCCCACTCCAGTATTCTTGCCTGGAGAATCCCATGGACAGAGAGGCCTGGCAGCGAGTCAGACATGACTGAGCGACTAACATTTACTTACTAGGTCTTTAGTAACATCAAGACAAAAAAAACATTTCCATGCACCCAGGGACTGAGGAATAAACCTTTCTGATCAACTCAAGTACCGAAACAAATGCTGTCCCACATCTGCAGCTTGTCCCAGGGCGCCGCACCATTCCCAGCAGCAGTATGGAAGTACTCATATCTCCCTGTTGGAATTCTACTCAAATCTAAAGGCCCAGTCACAACACCACCTCCTTCAGAGGTTACTTCCTCTTTTCCCAGAACACACTGCATTTCTGCCTCTTCAAACCCACCACGGCCACATTCTGCCTTGCAAGGGCCTTTGTGCTCTCTGTCACAGTGATCTCCCCAAGGGGAAGGACCAGATCTTAGCTTCTTGATTCTCCTGATGCATGCTGTTCATTGCCATCAGTAAACCTGATGCTTTGCACACAGTAAACAACAATAAATCTCAGGTCAGGGAAAGGTCCAGTGTGAGCTCTTTAAACCCTGGGGACAGACTTCCCTCGTGGCCCAGTGGCTAAGACTCTATGCTCTCAACACAGAGGGCCTGGGTTTGACCCCTGCTCAGGGAGCCAGATCCCACATGCCACATCACAGACCCATATTCTGCGACTAAGACCAGGCACAGCTAAGTAAACAAATGAAATAAGTAAATTTAAAAACAACAACTACAAAAACCCTGGGGAAAGACCCCAGTGATCTCTAATAGTCATGAATCACATCTGCTCCTGCTGGCTGGGACATACCAGACCTCGATGAAAATAATGCAAGTCACAGACTTCCCTGGTGGTCTAGTGATTAAGAATCCACCCACCAATGCAGAGTACAGGGGTTCAGTCCCTAGTCTGGGAACTACCATTCCACATGCTGCAGAGCAACTAAGCCTTTGAGCCACAACTACTGAGCCTGCGCTCTAGAGCTTGCAAGCCACAGCCGCCGAGCCCACAGACGGTACCTACTGAAGCCCTTGCTCCTGGAGTGAGCAGTCCTCACACCACAGCCAGAGAGTAGTCCCTGCTGGCCACAGCCAGAGAAAACCCGTGTAGCAACGGAGACCCAACACAGCCAAAAATAAATAAAATCTTCAAAAAAACAATGCCAGTCACAACTCAGCAGGAGGTGCATTTCTTAATAATAAAGGCATCTTAACTAGTAATAGAGGCACATTCGGGAAAAACTGGAGAGAAAATGCTTTAAGGCATTAAAAATAAATAATCTTAAAAGGAAGATGGATGGGAAAACTCCGAAACATTCAGGACCATGGACACCAAGCGTCACGGGCTTCAGTCTCATACAGGATACACACCCCTTGCTCATCGAGCTTGAGCAGTTGCTCCGAGACCTTGGGTGAGCTGGAGGCTTGCCTCAGGCACTGGATGCTGAGCTCAGGAATGACGTATTCCAGAACTTCTTTGAGCGGGAGCCCACGTGCAGTCCCATGCCTGGCGGTAGAGGGTATGGCATCTTCCAAAATTGCTCCTCTCAGCGTTGTCAGCTGTGGGGCAAAATAGCACAGTTCAGTTAACCTTGACTCTTTAAAGCATCATGTTTCAATTGCCTCAAAAAAAGGAGGAAGAAAGAGAAGGCTCTTCTCTGAGTACAAGAGATGACATTTCTCAGTCTGAAGAAGCAGATTAAGGCTTCATCAGTCAGTCTTTACACAGAGGTACACAGAAGTCAGGAAGGAGCTGGATGGGGCTGACATAACCAGATGTGCCCGAGGCGCCAGGAGGAGGAGGCAATGCCCGCCCAGGGAGATATAAAGACACACCCGCCACAGTCAGAGCCAACAGTACCGACAGGCCAGGAGCCACAGGGCCGGGCCAGTCTCGGCCACCTCCTCCGTCCTCCCCTCTCCTTTCTCCCACGGTCCATCATCTTCTTTTCTTCTGCTCTTCTTGTTCTGTTTGCTTTTTGTTTCTTTTTGCATTTTTCCTTTTTATTTGTTTTCTTATTTTTTTCTCTCTTCTACTCTTCATATTCTTCTATTTAACTTCCCACTGCTGACAATTCCGGAGGCTGGGCGGGGCCACTCTGAGACCCCCAGGGGCAGGTGACTCAGGTCCAAGAAGTCCAGACCAGGTTCTTCCTCCCTATCTGCGATATGTCCTCAAACAGCTGTGACTGCATGGAGCCATTATTCGGACACAACAGATCTAACCCCAGGTCTAATGTGCTGAGAAAGGCCTAGAGGCCTGGCTCTCATCTCGCCCCACCCCCTACCCTCCACGCTCGCTACCATGCGCCGTGGTGGGGGAGGTAACAGCAGCGTCCAGGGCACGCTGTCCAACATGACTATTTGCAGTGATGAGACTGTCCTCCCGCTGCACTGGCTGGTCTGTGCAACCGCCCTGCCCCAACTGGCTGTAGGGCAGTGACCGTGACAGGCCTGACAGTGGGACCGTGTTTCTTACTCAGCTCCCTGACATTTAAATAGCCACCTGTGGTTACCAGCTACTGAACTGGATGGCACAGGTCCATAACTTAAAACACGCCATCTTCAGAGAGGGCTTTTTTCTCCTACTTACGACACAGAACCTGGGTCATGAGGATACCAACACACAGGCAAGTAGACACTGAGTACCAGGCTTGGGTAAAGCCTTGGAGGGGGTGTCTGAACTCAGGTCCAGGAGTCACCAAAATATACACTCAGGGCTGTGTGACCAGCACATTTCCATCTAATTACAATGGTCAAGAGGATAAAAACTAAAGTGCAAATCAGATCTGGCCCTTTATGTAAATCAACATTCCCATCTATGTGCATCATCTGTGTGACAGTCGCATGTTTCACTCAAAGCAAGACCAGTGGGGGAGTAAGCTGGCTGCTGGTGGGAGGAAGCGTGGGTCCACAGCGATGCTGGGCCCACAGACATGCTGAGCCAGCACCCACCTCATGGGTGGCTTCCTGGTTTTCTGCATTTGATTCTAAAGTTGGTTTTCAGTTTTGATATGAATCATATAGTTCAGATTTGTCCTCTGCCTTACGCCCAAGAACCTTGCATTCTGATGATTTTATCCTTTCTGTCCTTTAAGGTGACAGTAAAATCACTGCCACTTCACATCCATCACAAGTTTTCAAATACTTCACTCGGAACCAAATAGCGTAAGCCCTTTCAGTCATCTTAACTGGTGTGATCAACACTGACAATAAAAGCAACACATTATGGGAAACAACCCAAGCAGTGACTCAGAGGCCCAGCCCAGGACAGATACCATGCGTGCCCAGTACCTCACTTGTCCTGAAGACCACCCGGTAGTTGAACTGGGACCCTTCCTTCTCCTTGGGGTCTTCCACCTTCTCCCTCCGGATGCTGACTGCCACAGGGCCGAGGTTCTCATCGATTCCAAAGTAGTTCTGATGCTCTGTGATGGAGAAAGTGGTGGCATGAGAAGAAAGGAAGCGGGTAGAGGATGGGGATTTTGCAACTTGTGTATCTAGTCCAGAAGATGCACCAGTGTCTCTGTGGCAGGATTTCCCACAAACGTGATCAATTTTTTTTGTCTCCAACTTAGATGCACTTTTCTCTTTTATTGGAAGAGACACTTGCTTCACAATATTGTGTTGGTTTCTGCCATACATCAACACGAATCAGCCACAGGTACACACATATGTCTGCCCCATCCTGAACCCCCCTCCCATCTCCCACCCCATCCCACCAGGCAGTGCTCTAGAATGCCACAGAGCATTGGGCTGAGTGCTCACCTGGTAGGTGACTGTGAGACACCTAGCATAGGCACCTCCAAGCACATTCTTCCTAAGAGATGATCACTAGTCTCTTACTCACAGAACACTTGTGTGCCAGACATGGTCTTGGCCGTGGGGTCACAACCCAGAAGAACTTCCCCATCAAGAAGCAAATATTCCAGTCTGAACGCTGCCAGTGACAGCAAGCTCAGTGCTCTGGGAGGAGCCCTTCTGGATGCGTAAGTGAGCTCCGCTGAAAGAAGTATAAAGGCTTCACTCCAACCACACTTTTTAAGTGTTGTCTTCTGCAAGGACCCAGACAATGCTCAGATGTGGTCCAGCCAACACAGAGGGTGCAATTACCCAAATGTTTATTCATGCTGCTTCTCAATCTTAGCAAACCTTCATACCAACAATCCATGCTTAGCAAGTGTTCCATGCAAAGCCCCAGGTGTTATTCATTTATTCCTTAATGAACTTCTGCCCAGTCCATTCTCCAAGGTGCACACTTAGAAAACTGGTTTTTTCACCCTGTATGCAAAATCACTTTAACAACCTCCCGCTTTTTCACTTTTATCCCTTTTCAATGTCACCTTAGTGGTATGGGCCAATCTTTCTGATGTATAGTTTTCGGTTAAAAAGAAATATGCTCTATCGCATGTTTGTAAGCTTGAAAAAAGCCATAGGTATTCCAAAGGCTTTGGGTTATGCTAACATCTTCTGCCACAGTAATTTCTGAAGGAATAAGGAATGTTATTCATAAAGTAGAAAACAGGTGAAGTTCAACAAAGAAAAACAGTACTTGTATCACTCAAGGAAAACATTATCCAAAGCCACTAATGAACACTGGCTACATCTTCAAAGACAGATCATTTACTTTTTACTTGCAATCAAATGAGATAAATACTGACATACTTTCCCTTTGAACCAGTCAGGACTAGAAGCAGCAGGTCCCCTATTTTAGGGACTAAAAAGGTGAATTATTGCCTCAGTCCTGGGCTTATATAATAGGAAGTGAGTCTTTGTTTTTCATGGATACCTCATCCTTATAAATTATGTACTGATAGTAGTCTGGTTAACTGTTACAAACATGCACAACTCCAGTGCAATTAAAAATACATTGCAAAAAATGAATTATTTACCAACAATGAGTTATTTATCAACAGCCTGATGTATTAAGAACATATTTCAAGAAGTTACTTGCAAAAATGCTCAAATCAGTTTCTTGGTAGGCATTTGATAAAACCTGTGACATGAATCAAAAGGAATTCAAGGGCTTCCCTGATGGTCCAGTGGTTAAGAACTCACCTGCCAATGCAGGGGACACAGGTTCAATCCCTGGTCCAGGAAGATTCCACATGCTTTCAGCTTCATGTTTTTTAAAAGTACAGCTAATTTACAATACTATGTTCATTTCAGGCATACAGCTTAGTGATTCAGTATTTTTATAGATTTTATTCTATTAAAAGTTATAACATAATGGCTATAATTCCCTGTGCAGTACAATATATCCTTGTTGCTTATCTATTTCATATACAACAGTCTGCATCTCTTCACCCCCTACCCTGACCCTCTACCTTTTCCTCCTCTCACTGGTCACCACTAGTTTGTTTTCTATATCTGTTTCTGTTCTGCTATATATACTCAGTTTTACTTTTTAGATTCTACATACCAACCGGTAATTACTTGTCTTTCTCTGACTTATTTCACTAAACATAATATTCTTTAAGTACAGCCACATTGCTACAAATGGCAGGGTTTCATTCTTTTTTATGGCTGAGTAATAAAGAATGTACCAATTCTTTATCCATTCATCTGCTGATGAACACTTCGGTTGTTTACAGGTCTTGGCTACGGTGAACAGTGTTACTAGGACCACTGGGGTGCATGCACCTTTTTTAATTATAGTTTTCTCCAGGTATATGCCCAGGACTGGGACTGCAGGATCACAGGGCAACTGTTTTTAGTTTTTTGAGGAACCTCTATATTATTCTCCATACTGGCTGTTATCAATTTACATTCCCACCAACAGTGCGGGAGGGCTCCCTTTAATCCACATCCTCACCAACATACACCATTTGTGGACTCTTAGGTGATGGCAATTCTGACTAGTGTTTGGTGATCTATTGTTGTTACTTTGATTTCTCTAATAATTACTGATGTTAGCATTTTTTCACGTGCTGATTACCCATCTGTATTTCTTCTCTGAAAGAATGTCTGTTCAGGTCTTCTGCCCATTTTCTGACGGGGCTGTTTGGTTTGTGATATTGAGTTGGATGAGCTGTTTATGTGTTTTCATTATTAACCCCTTGTTTGTCATCATTTACAGATACTTTCTCACATACAGTACAATGTCTTTTTGTTTTGTCAATGGATTCTTTTGCCAAAGCTTTTAAGTTTAATTAGGTCCACTTGATTATATTTGCTATCATTTCTTTTGCTTCAGGAGACAGATTCAAAAAAATCTGCTATGACTTATGTCAAAGACTATGTTCTTTTCAATGAGCGTTATGGTCTGCAAGATTTAGGTCTTTAATCCATTTTGAATTATTTCTGCAGACGGTGTGAGAAAACATTCTCATCTCACTCTTTTGCATGCAGCTGTCCAGTCTTCCAAGCACCAGTTATTGATAAGACTGCCTTTTCTCCACTGTATATTGCCTCTTTTATCATAAATAATTTGACCATAAATGTGTGGGCTTATTCCTCAGCTCTCCATTCTGTTCCATTGATCCATATGTCTGTTTTTGTGCCAGTACCATGCTGTTTTGATTACTAGTACTTTGTAGCATAATCTGATGTCTGGGGAGGTGATACCTCCAGCTTTGTTCTTTTTCCTCAAGATTGTTTTGGTAATTTAGGGGTTTTTGTGGATTCATAGGAATTTTAAAATTATCTGTTCTAGTTCTACAAAAAAACATCATGGGTATCCTGATAAAGACTACATTGGATGCGTAGCCTGCTTTGGATAGTAGGACCATTTTAATAAAATCCCTCCAATCCAAGAATACAGGATATCTTTCCATTTCATTGTATCATCTTCAACTTCATTCATCAATGTTTTATGGTTTTCAGAGTTAAGTTTACTCTTAAATATTTTATTCTTTCAGATGAAATTTTAGACAGGATTTTTTTTTTGTACCCTCTCTTTCAGTAGTTCATTATTAATCTATGGAGAAGCAACTGATCTCTGTATATTAATCTTGTATTCTGAAGTTTTGCTGACTTCACATATTAGTTCTAATATTTTTAGGTGGATGTGGGGGAGGCCAGGACTGGGGAGGAGCCTGGGCGATGGGACGCAGCGGTGACCCAAGTCCAGAGCCTGGGTGGGGCGGCAGTCACCGCTGGCATTCACTCAAGCAGCATCTTAGAAGCAGCCCAAAGCTCTCTGCAGACTGCTCCACCACAGCTCACCCCACCAACCTGCTCTGTGCAGTAGGTTATCTTCTGCTGGCCTGTCCCCGCCACACACTGCCCTCCAGCGCTGGGATCCTCCAGGCTGCAGAACCGTCCTGCTCATCGATTAACGCTGGCATACCTTGCCTTATGTGGCACCTGCTTAGTTTGTCCCTCTGTGGCTTTATGCCCTTTATGTACTCCTTCACCATCAGTTTTTTAGTGGTGTTTGGAAGGAAGAGAGAGAACATATATGTTCAAATGGCCAAGTTTAATTAGCACCCCTAAATTCACTTACTCTTAAATATCTATAATTCTCTCCAGTATTCTTGCCTGGAGAATTCCGTGGACATAGGAGCCTGGCATGCTACAGTCCATGGGATCACACAGAGTTGGACATGACTGAAGTGACTTAGCATGAGCATCTATAAGTCTAATGAGCCTGATAAGCAGTTTCTGAATCTGAGCTTTCCTACTTAATACCTACTTAATAACCTTGGGTAGTTCTTAACCTCAGCAGCCCCCCCCCCACTCCAAAATATATATATAATACATGTATCATCAATAACATGAGAAAAGCACTATAGTTGAAGGCAGGAATCCCACTGACAAAAAAACTCAGTGAAAAACAAAAAGAGAGCAAACATAAAATGGACAGCATTATGGGCATTTTGATTTTTGAGCCCAACACAGCTTAAGAGTCAAACTGAAGGAGATTCATACTTTTAATCTCAAAAGTTAATCTGTAATCCGAGGTTCCATTACATTCAGGATAGTCTTTTAAAGAAAGCAGTGACATATATAATATTTTACTGAGTAATTTCTATCAGGAATTAATTTTTTTAAATGTGTATATTACCCTTTCCACCAAAGATGGCCAATTAGTGCGAAACACATTTTCTTCCTTTGTGTCTATCCTCCCAAGCCATGCCCCACACTTGCTTTTGACTCCTTTCTCCATCTCTCACAGACATGCACTATCTTTTTCTTCCCAAACTTCAAACTGTTTATTTTGTGTCGGGGTATAGACAATGATCAATGCTGTGGTTGTTGCAGGTGAGCAGCAAAGAGTCTCAGCCATACATACACATAAAGCCATCCTCCCCCAAGCCCCCACCCCAGCCAGGCTGGCACATGACGCTGAGGAGGGTTCCCTGTGCTACGCTTACACGTGCTGGTTATCCATTCTGAACACAGCAGTGCAGACACACACTTCTGAATGCAAGCTGAGGCGACTTCTCGGCTGCGTACAACCACCACACCTTTGGACTCACCAGTCCCGAGTCCCTGCAGCATCTTCTAAGGATTCTCTCCTTGCTTTCAGTTTCACCAAGGAATACAGAAGGTTACCTGAATGCCTTTCTAAGGAAATAACATTATCTTCTGCTGCACCCTGGAGCACTCTGTCTAGCTTTTCTATAGGGCATTCCACATATCATGAAGATAAGCGCAGGGAAGGTGCTCCCTCTGGTCTCCAGGAGGGAGCCGAGGTAACCCTCTCAAATGACACCCAGGCCCTTTCAGGACAGCTCAGCCTGTTCATGTGCATCACAAGAGCCCTGCCCTCTGCGGGACGGGACAATGAGCCCCTAACCCAAGGGGCCCATCTTCATCCCAAGCACCTGATTTCCATAAAATTGCTTCAGGAGAGAATCAAATAAAATCCTTCCTTCGCAGAACAGAAGCTGTGAAAAGACTGTGGGAAAACTGAATGAAAATCCACATATCATACAAATACAAGGCCAGATTTAAAAAAAAAACTGATTAACAAGATTTCAGTGTAGGAAATGAGATTCAGCACGTCTCTTTGGTGCACTTTGTTCAGTAAAGAAAAGAAAAAATTCTAATTTGGAAGTTTTTTTTTTTTCTTAAGGGTCATGTGGAACCTTAGTCCAAAGGCTGTTTCCAGGCACTGTGAAATCTCGGATGGTAGATGTACTGGGTTCATCTCATGGACTGAAGAGGTGAGGATCCCAATGCTCCAGGCTGCCGAGCCCAGCATGGAAGAGAAGCCCTGTGCTTCTGCCTCACGAGGTCTCTCACCCTGGTCACGATGCCATCAGCAAGTCCACCAGAACCACCAGTGACTGGGTCGGGCCCCTTCCCCCTGCACTGGTCAGTACACACAGCAAAGCTTTCCTTTAATGGTTCTGTGTTCTTCCAGTAGTCAGCTGATGATTTCACTGTCAGCTCACTGCCTACCTGGGTTAAACCCGTGTCTGCAGGTGACTGCTGCCTAAACTCCTACCTATGATGTGTCTTCTGTCATCTTCCCCTCCAAACCACTGTTTAATCACCTCCTCTGTTCCAGGAGTTATACAGACATGAATAAGGAATGACAAATTCATAAATGAATGAATGAAGAAAACAATAGGACCTGCTTTTGCAGATAATAACATTAAGAGTCATTAGAGAACCTCGAGGAACCTCAAACTCCCTGCTAATGTTTCATGGATTAAATGATCAAATTTGATGAGGAAAATGATGCTTTTTGGTTATATGAGGCTCTTTCGACCAAAATTTAACCAAAGCATCAGTGAAGCTTAAAAAATCCAGTGTATTACAGTGAAAATAACAGTATTAAGGATACCTTACATGAATTAACTCATTCAGCTCCATACCTATGAGCAGGTATTCCCATTTCACAGAAAGTGATACTGAAGCTGAGAGGTCAACGACACGCTCAAAGTCAGAAGTCCGTGTGACTGAGTCAGGATGCAAACCTAGGCAGTCTGGCTTTAGAGCTCCTTCACGTCGAGCAACGCAAGTGTGCACAAACTTCTGGTTGCCAGCGGGAAGATGGGGAGCAGGGCTAGTTGGGGAGTTTGGGATGGACTTGTACGCGCTGCTACAGTTAACTGGATAACCAGCAAGCGCCTGCTGCGTAGCAGAGGGAACTCTGCCCAGTGTTCTGTGGCAGCCTGGATGGAGGGGAGTTTGGGGGAGAAAGAATGCATGTATATGTACGGCTGAGTTCCTTTTTGCCCACCTGAAACTGCCACAATGTTGTTAACTGGCTATACTTCAATACAAAATAAAAAGTTAAAAAAAATAAGGCACTCAAGGGTGATGACATTACTGTAAAGATTTACATTGCAAAATTCAACTCATACACAGTAAAATGAACACAACTTAAAGATGAGACAGCAAACCTCTCCTGAATGTAAGGATGGTATCTTAGGAGACACAATTTTAAGAAAGCCTTGAATAAAAAGTGTCACTTGGGAAGTAAGGTAGCTACCAATGGATTCCTTTGATAAGGTATAAATTTTAGTATCATCTGCTATGAGAATGGGAAGGAGAAAGAAAATACTACAAAGCAAGAAAGGGTTTCTGCATAAAAGCTGAGAGAGCCAGCCATTGCTGAGGGGAGTAGTTGTCCAGCTTTCCTTTCATTTTTTCAGTGGGGCAAAGAATGAAATAAATTTTGGATCTAAACAAATACAGGGTAGGTGGGTTTTAATAAGCTCCTAGGTGCTCTGAGACCTAATGTTCCAAAGATCCTAATTTCCAACTTTACTGTACCAGTGTTACCACAAATAAGTTCATGTGACCTATGCACAGTGAGGTCAAACAAACCAAAACTCTGAGTTTGGAATAGAGGTTCACTGCAGTGCCATAAGGAGACGGGAGGCTTGTGCTCAAAAAGTCCTAAACTCCCCCAAAGGGGTTTAGAAAAGCACTTTTAAATGCAAGGTGAGGGAGAGGTGTGGTTAGTTGTAAACTTCTCCGGGTTCAGAATCCCTTGTTCTTAACAGCTGTCCACATAGGTCAGATCATGATGTTCCTATAGACTTCCAGCAAGACAAATGCTATTCTCTCTTCTGCAACTTTTTATCTCCATAGGAATAAGAAAGTATTATATCCTTAAAGATTAGCACCTGGAGAATGGGCTCTCCTGTATATTTCAGGCTTTAGGTAACATTCTTAATTTGTAGCAAAAGCAATAGGATACAAAGGTTAAAGTAAAAGAAACAAATCTAACACCGGGGCAGATTTATTCTTCCTTGTTAAACCAGTAGCAAAATGCAAAGAAGTTTTCCCAGTTAACTGCCACCTTGGTCAAGCTATACAGAAATATTAAAGTATTAATACCTCATCCAAGAGAAATATGAGAGTGTTACTCCTCAGTGGCTGACTGAGAACACTCCTGAGGCCAAAGGATGGATAGGATGAACCAGCACACAGTTCTAAGATGCTGCAGTGAGTAGGAACTGTGACCTCCCCAGCACAGTATGTATGTTTCTCCAGCCATGCCCTGCCCAACCCCACCCCATCTGCCACATGGAACCCATATGACCGTAACAACACAGGCTAAATCTCGACTGTAGCTGGTGATTCCTTCCTGCTAAGAGCCCCTCTGGACGTCAATGGGAACTCTGTTTGTGGGAGCACTGGCCAGGCGCTGAAGCTAAGAACTGAGCTGATTCTGTCCACAAGGAGGAATTTGCATCTTAGAACAGTAGTATTGTTAGCTGGTGCGCAGTTCACCCATATGAATATAATAGTGTTCAAGTCCCTATTAATTCTCCTCAGTGACTGTATAAAACAAGAGGAGGGGAAAAAAAGAAGCCACCAGGCATGAAATTCAAAGCAAATGCAGCCATGCATCACTCAGGCATGGGGTTCATTTCATATGTAAAATTATCCTCATGCCCACAACTGCCACATTAGCGAAACTTAAGTGAATGTGTTTGGAATGGAGTGGCAGACTTCACCAGATACCTTTCCCTGGGGCCCACTCTCCCATCTGGTTCTCTCTACTTTTTTCTCATCTTTTAGCAATTAAAATAAAATACTGCCCTTTAACTGCTGTACCAGAGGTGGGGATAATAGTTCCTTTTTAGAGGAAAGGCTCATACATTTATTTAAGAACTCTTGGGGAGACGACGATGCACAGAATGTAACAGACACTGTTCTAAGTCCTTTCTTTACAGGAGATTTTTTTTTTTTTAATGATCTCATTTTGTAGGTACAATGAAGTTCAAGAATTTGCCCCAAACTGAGTTGGGATATAAACCCAAGAGCCTGATTTCAGTCTATGCTCTTTCCATCAAGATAGGCCATCTCGCAGCCTAGATGGGAGGGGAGTTTCGGGGAGAGTGGACACATGTGTATCCATGCCTAAATCCCTTTGCTGCTCCCCTGACACTATCACAACACTGCTAATCGGCTAAACCCCAACACAAAGTAAAAAGTCTTTTAAAAAAAGATACAGCACTTTGCCCACCAGTCATAGGCCCCCAACTACAAGAGTGGACAGACGCCTCTGCCCATTGGCAAAAAGACAATCCCACTGCCATAAAATCATCAGCCGATATCAAGGGGGGCGAGTTAGCAGTCACACATATTCTAGCAGAATCCTTTGTCACTATGTGCTCATTCAGCAGATGTACAAAACAAGTATGACTCTTCAGTTAAAACATCAATGACAAAGATTACCATTAGACAAAAGGGTAAATTTTCACAGATCAGGGTAAGAGTAGTTTTAAAAATAAGTGCACTTAAAGATTTTTATAGAAAAGGGACCCTGGAAAGATCAGCTGGAGGTATGACAGATCCACTGGCCAGGGCTGGGCCAGACATAGGAAGGGCCTTCAAAGCTGAAGAGCTGGTATCTTAAGGTGTAACAGGTGAGAGAATCTGATTTCATATTGCACTGTTTCTTTTACTTTAACCTTTGTATCCTATTGCTTTTACTACAAGTTAAGAATGTGGCCTATAGCCGGACATATACAGGACAGCCCACGCTCAAGGCTCTGACATTTAAGGATATAACACTTCCCCATTCATTCAGAGAATAGAGAGAATAACATTTATCTTGTTGGAGGGTTACAGGATGTCACAACCTGAGAAACCTGGACAGGGACAAGGACAAAGGATTCCCAGCAAGAAGTTGACAACAGCCAAACACCCCTCCCTCGCCTTTTAGTATTAAAACACCTTGCATTCCTACTCTACTTAAGATGGATCTTTAGGACACTAATCCGTCTTCTCAGCCTGCTGGTTTTCTGCACAAAGTCACTATTCCTTGCCCTATTCCTTGTCTCGATTTGTTAGCCTGTTGTGTGGTAAGCTGTATGAGCTTGGACTCCACAAATGGGCAGAAATGGACCCTGGAAAAGCCAGGAAATACCCTACATTGTTGTATGGATACAGCTTTTGTTGGATACCTGGTCCACTTGGAAACAGCTAAACA
Source organism: Cervus canadensis (assembly GCF_019320065.1). Taxonomy (NCBI): domain Eukaryota; kingdom Metazoa; phylum Chordata; class Mammalia; order Artiodactyla; family Cervidae; genus Cervus; species Cervus canadensis. Next base: position 87,879,089 of record NC_057393.1, on the reverse strand, counting down.
CTATTTTCTGGAAAGTTCCAACCTTTTTGAAAAGAATTCCAATCTGCCTACACCTAAGAACTCTTGTAAATCTAAGATGGGAAGGGGAAATCGAAGAAGTTCTCTGTCATATTCAGGAGCACATGATGGAACTATAAACACTAGGACCCCTAAGAACCAGGAAGAGGGGAGAAAATGCGGGAAACTAAGACTCTTTCATATTCACTACAGAGTCTGCCCTGTAAAACCCACTCGGTTCCTCACGAAGGACTTCTACAAGATACATATTTCTTTCATTGTACTTGTCACCAAAAATCATAAGAAGAAATGAGTAGGGCACAAAAGCCTCCTTCAGAGAATTCAGTGAAGATGTGGGGGCTACAGAACCAAGGACATCCCAAACAGTCCCTCACCTAAACCTGAAGATCACGGGGCGGGTGGGGTGGGGATTTAAAGGGGACGTCTTGTGCATTTCAATACAGACAGCAGAAACAGGAAATCCTCCTGCCTCTCAAGTTTGAGAAGGACACTCATGGCAAGGATGTACAGGAAGGGCTGTAGAAAACTGGCTTCTTGTTAGCCTTCACTCTATTTGAAACAGTGGAGTCAGCAGTTTGCAGAATCCTATGGTAGTTGGATAAAGTAACAAAAACCTGTAGGGTTGCTACTCAAGAACCATTATATGTTTTTTCTTTCTTATTTTAAACATCTGATTGTAAATATATCATGAGAATTTATAAACTTTTTTTAAAATTAGGTAACAATTTAAAAATTTTTTGATTTACAGAAAAGTTGCAAAGATAGGAGAGTTCTCTTATACCCCTCCCCCAGCTCTCAAGCTGTTGTCATCTCACCATACTTTGGTTTATTTGTTCAATTAATGAACCAACAATGATGTATCATTATTAACTGAAGTCCACAGTTTGCTCAGATTTTCTTACTGTTTACCCATGTCCTTTTCCTGTTTGAGGATCCTACCTAGGACACCACATGACATTGTCATCCTGTCTCTTTAGGCTCCTCCAGAGTAACAGTTTCTCAGGCTTCCCTTTTTTGATGACCATGGCAGTTTTGAGAAGTACTGGGCAAGGATTTTTCTACAATGTACCTCAGTTGGGATCTGTTTAATGTTTTTCCCTAACCTGACTGAGGTTATGTGTTTGGAGAGGAAGATCACAGAAATGCCACTCTTTCACATCAAGGGTATAAACCACCCACACGGTTTACTGCTGTTGATGCTGATCTGGATCACCTGCTGGGCAAGTGTTTGCCAGACCGGTCCCCTCTTCCCACACTCTGCCCTTTGCACATGAGTAAGCACAACCCACATTTAAGTGGAGAAGGGGAAGGCTATGACTTAAATTTTTATAATTTTCCAAATTTTATAAATGTAAACATTTTTATAATAACTTGCTTTCCAAGTAAAGATGCTATTAAAATGAATATTCATCAATATATTTTACATGAGTAGTTTTATAGATGTAAGACATAAATGTCTATTTCTGTGCTCCTGTCAAGTTCATAGGAGTTCAAGTTTTTTGTTTAACATAAAGCAAATACAGTCATTAACTCTTCTGCCCAGAGCATGGCTGGCAAACACCTGGCATCTCCCCACGCACCCACGGGGGATAATGATCACTGACCATGACTCTGAGCGTGCTAATGCAGCTCTGTACACAGTGACAAAAGTGTCCACGAAGGAAGCACTGGCACCCAAGACAAGCTCCACAGCCCCAGTGGAGAGGGTTATATTTACATACGTTTATTTGCAAAAGAAAAAGCCTAGCAGGATAAAGAGGAACTGTTCCTGGGGATCCTCTCTCATGGACTGGAGTAGTTTTCTTTCTTTTTCTTTTGCTTCTCTACCTCTTCCTATTTTCCCACAATGATCATGGGACATTTATATGTCATTTAAAGATTATAAACCAAAAAAGCATATTGAAAAGTGAAGAAATCACTTTGGTGACAAAGGACCGTACAATCAAAGCCACGGTTTTTCCATGTATAGATGTGAGAATTGGACTATATAAAAGGCTGAGCACCCAAGAATTGATGCTTTCAAATTGTGGTACTGCAGAAGACTCTTGAGGGTCCCTTGGACTGCAAGGAGCTCAAACCAGTCAATTCTAAAGGAGATCAACCCTGAATATTCATTGGAAGAACTGATGCTGAAGCTGAAGCTCCAATAGTTTGGCCACCTGATGAGAAGAGACAACTCACTGTAAAACACCTAATGCTGGGAAAGATTGAAGGCAGAGGGAGGAGGCGGCAGAGGGTGAGATGGCTGGATGGCATCACCGACTCAATGGACAGGAATCTGAGCAAACTACGGGATAGTGAAGGACAGGGAGCCTGGTGTGCTGCACTCCGTGGGGTCGCAGAGAGTCAGACACGACTTAATGATTGAACAACAACAACAAAACAAACAAAAAAAGAATAAGTGTTGTCAATCTTAGTATTTTTCCCCCACATTCATAGAAACACACGTTCCCAAACCAGACAAGTGGCTCTCCCAAGACAATGCTCCCAAAGGCTGAGACACAATTCTGTCATTTTTCTCTTCACTCCTGAGTCATCAAAGAGGTACAGATTTATCCTTCTATCTGACCTCTGTTCACCCCGAAGTGACTCATTTCACCTTCTGGAGTCATTCTCGTGTGTGTGACCTGAATGAAGGCATTGAACAGCTTTAGAACTCAGGAGCAACTCGGAGGCGCACAACTTCCTAAACAGCACAGGACACAGAAATCCGCAGCCTGTCTGGGCTGTATGCGTGGCTGTGTCTCCAGCCACCTGGGGACAGCCAGTCGCCGACCAGCAGCTCCACGTGGCTCAACGCCCCCAGGGAAGCTAAGGGGAATTCCCACCAAGTCCACAGCGGGACTCTCCCTCCATCCAGGGGGCCTCAGCTCCCAGGAGGAAACCACAAGTTCACCACTGTTCCACGATGTAGACAGCCTAGCACAGAGCACCACGGTCATCGCCAGTGGAAGGAGGGGCCATTACGGAGCACTCAGCAGGCTGGCCACAATCCCCATGCTCTTTCAAAAAGCTGCTTCACTGAAGGCTACAGACGGATTTGCCCAGACAAGCAATGCTGCCCACGGGGCACCATGGCAGGCCACTCCCCTCCATAAATCCTTTTACAAAGTTATTCAAAGCCGTTCGGTGACTCTGTGTCCCAGGAATACACGTCGGCACAAAACACAGCCATTTCATGTTAACTACCCAGTAGAGAGTCCACCGCCCTATTAGAGCTTGGGTCTTGAAACCTTTCCCAGAGACTGGGAGCCATGTCATTCTTTTGAAAATGAAGTTGCACAGAGAACAATGAAGAATAATGAAGGCAAATAAAAGGCATTCTGGAAAGTGTCAAAAGATTCCTTGACAGCCCTCTTCCAAAGGGAACAACTGAGCGAAGGGAAAAGAGAAAGGGGAAAGAAAAAAGCTACCTGCAAAAACACCCTCCCCATCTGTGCCAGTCTGCCCAGGGCCTGTTCCTGAACAATGCTGTTCCTCCAACGTGTGACGTGTAGGGAGTTATTCCAGTGGTTGAAGCTGGTACAAATCTGGTTTGATGCAAAAATGAGGGGAAATCATTAATTCAATCATTGCACTTTATCTGGCAGATACATGCTTTTAAGCTTGTGGTCCCTGGAAAAATCCTGGCTCCATTCCCACAGAGAGGAAGCCTTAGCCACCTGGCCACCAGAAACCCAGGCTGCTGCCTCTGCCTTTAGTCCTTAATGGCTGGACAGAGAGACCAGCCAGGGCAGCAGCTACTATTGTAGCTGACTGCATTTTGAAGTCGCATGGACCCACAGGAAAGAGCTAAATATAGGAGGAAGCAGGCACCGTCCATGGATACAGCTGAGCAGCAGGGCTGGGCAGGCTCTGATTCTGTCTCCTCCTGCTCCAGGTCCCATTAGCTGTGCCCAGTCAGGGTGCCCAGTACAGAACTGCAGACAAAGGACGGTGGGGACGGCTGCCCGGCACCCGCATTGTGCAGGCTTTGCTCAGCAGCCTAGGATCCAGCTGTCTGGCTCACTCACAGACCCAGAGGGAGCCCAGCAGCCCCAAACTTTCAAACCACATGTCTACACTGACCTACAACTCACCCACAGGTCCTCTGTGCTCAGATTTTTTTCTTTTTTATGTTTTATTTCACACTCAAATCCACCAAGTTTAATGATGTCATTTCTAAAGTCCAAGAAAATCCTCATGAACAAATCAGAAAAAGTGGAAAAAATATGCCACTCACAGACAGCTCTTTCTAACCATCAGGAAGTGACAGTAAGACTTCAAGAGAAAAACTACAAAAAGCAGTTAAGGGGATTAACAGAATCTGGGAAACTTAAGTCATCTCTTGGAATAGACCCTAAGGACATTAAATGGATCAGAGGGTGGCAACCTTGGGTGCAGAAAACATTGGTTTTTTATTCTGTATACACTCTGTAGACTTACTACACTAAGATATGCAAAGGAATGCAAATGAGATGCTAGCAGTAAGTATTTGTATAAATATGCATTATACATAAACACATATATATCCTTTTTTTACATCCTGATGTTTTAAAGGGTGAATCACAAAAACTACTTACTACAACTCGCTGCATAAGGATTTCAGGGCATAATAATTCTAAGAGACTATTTTATCACTAGCATCGACAGCCATAGCTTCATCAATTAAAAAAAAAAAAAGATCTTAAGCAGGAAGTCTATTTCTTCATGGTATCCCTTTCCAAAAATAACTACACTTCTACCTCGAGAGCATCCATGAGCAGAGTTTTATAATGCACTGCCCCTGGATGAGCAATCCTGAGGGCCGTGATTTATTTCTGGCATAGACTAAAGAGAAGGTCTAGGGTTCTGTGAGTTCACTGGCTCCAAGGCAACAGCTCACATTGGTGATACTGAGGGACCAGGGCTGAGATGGGAATGCACGGGACACAGCTGGGGAATCAAGATGTTGACAAAATTATTTCAGTCCCATCATATCGTCAGTACAAGATCAACTCAAAGTATTTGACCAGTCACCATTCCAGTGTCTGCTTATTTAGCTATGGGTGCTTATCAACATTATATTCACTTCATTAATTTATATGATTTCATAATATGATTATGGATGATAGGTTAAATTTAGATTGATGTAAAAGTGGGGGAAATTTATTCATTTAATAATTACTCATTTAATAATTCATTTATTCATTTAATAAATGTAAGCTTGTAGTCCCTAAGAAGGCTCCAGGGACTATGTGGATGGAGTGACCTCCCGAGGTCAGAGTTAAATTATCTCGTGGAACAGATCCTAAGGACATTAAATGGATGAGAAGGTGGCAACCCTGGGTGCAGAAAACATCGGCTCTTTACTATGTATACATTGTGTAGACTTACTGCACTAAGATATGTAAAAGGAACGCAAATGAGATGCTGGCAGTAAGTATTTACTGACCTAACCCCAAACCTAACCCCAAAGAGAAACAGCTGGAGTCAGACTGCAGACAAGCATTCTGAAGACAGAAACCAATACTGAACAAATGCAGAGTGCAGTCAGCTCGAACTTATCCACGCCGGTGGCAGGATGGTTCCCTCACGCAGGAACAGGAGCAGCGCCTCCCCCAGCTCAGCGCTCCAAGGGGGATGGCAGGGTGGAGGGGGTGGCCAGGGAACCGCATACTGAAAAAGCAGCCCCAAAGAGTATGTCACCAAGGAAGGGGAAAGGAAGGCAGTCACACCCACTAAGAAGGTGGGGTGAGGGTCCCTGGGTGTTTCATTTCATGTGTTTCACTCGTGTGTGTGTAAAACACGCTTCTCTGTAGGTCTGTCTCTGACACAGAGTGGATTCTCATGTCTCTGGAATAATCGAGGACACATTGAAAGGCTGAAGACTGAATCACATAATTTCTTGTACTTTTTTTTTTTGGCTGTGCCACACATCCTAAAATATCACACGGTATTTTAATGCCCTGACCAGGGATCGAACCCATGCCCCTAGCATTGGAAACATGGAGCCTTAACCACTAGCCCACCAGGGAAGTCCTCAACTACATGACCTCCGAGGGGTGTATCCTTCAAGGACACACAAACAAAAGCAAACATCATTTGTCATATATTACATGTACTTAAAGAACTTCTAAAATAACAACAGCAAAGAACTATTTGTATCTTAACCTTTAAGCCTATTTGTAAAAACACAAGAAACCTATCTATCCTACTAATTTATACATTCATACATTCTTTGAACAAGATTTGCTTAATACTTCCAATACGCACAACAATGCAGTAGGAGCTGTGAAGACATAAAATTTAAAAGATGAAGCCAAGGTACCCAGAGAAAAATATAGGAAAAACTAGAGGCAAAAGAATGAGAAGTATTCATTGTTCACAGTATAAAAGACTATTCAGAGGATGAAAGAGCAATAGACTTCATCAATGAAGACACCCTAAACGGAGTAACCTAAATGGAGGTTGACGTCTGTGATGCTCACAAATTGGCCGAGAGAAGGCAAGAGTAGGTGTTTCCATATCAGGGACCAGGAATCAATGACAGAAGGGAATTGGGGATCTCTAAAGAAGAGATAAGGGAACCCCCCGACAGTCAAGTGGCTAGGGGGCTTCCCTGGTGGCTCAGTTGATAAAGAACCCACCTGCCAATGCAGGAGATGCAGGTTTGATCCCTGGGTCAGGAAGATGCCCTGGAGAAGGAAATGACAACCCACTCTAGTATTCTTGCCTGGGAAATCCCACGGACAGAGGAGCCTGGAGGGCTACAGTCCATGGGGTCACAAAGAGTCACAGATATATGGCTTAGTGACTAAACAACAAACAACAAGAGGTTAGGACTCTGAGCTTCCACTGCAGGGGACACTGGTTTAATTCCTGGTCGGGGAACTAAGATCCAGCATGCCACGCAGTGTGGCCAAAAGGTTTTAAATTTTTTTAAAACATAAGGAAGGACCACAACGAGGTACCATTACACGCCAGTCAGGATAGCTGCTATCCAAAAGTCTACAAGCAATAAATGCTGGAGAGGGTGTGGAGAAAAGGGAAACCTCTTACACTGTTGGTGGGGATGCAAACTAGTACAGCCACTATTGAGAACAGTGTGGAGATTCCTTAAAAAACTGGAAATAGAACTGCCATATGACCCAGCAATCCCACTCCTGGGCATACACACTGAGGAAACCAGATCTGAAAGAGACACGTGCACCCCAATATTCATCGCAGCACTGTTTATAATAGCCAGGACATGGAAGCAACCTAGATGCCCATCAGCAGATGAATGGATAAGGAAGCTGTGGTACATATATACACAATGGAATATTACTCAGCCATTAAAAAGAATTCATTTGAATCAGTTCTAATGAGATGGATGAAACTGGAGCCCATTATAGAGTGAAGTAAGCCAGAAAGATAAAGACCAATACAGTATATACAACACATATATATGGAATTTAAAAAAGATGGTAATGATAACCCAATATGCAAAATAGAAAAAGAGACACAAATGTACAGAACAGACTTCTGGACTCTGTGGGAGAAGGCGAGGGTGGGATGTTCTGAGAGAACAGCATTGAAACAAGTATACTATCAAGGGTGAAACAGATCACCAGCCCAGGTTGGATGCATGAGACAAGTGCTCAGGGCTGGTGCACTGGGAAGACCCAGAGGGATGGGATGGGGAGGGAGGCGGGAGGGGGATCGGGATGGGGAACACATGTAAATCCATGGCTGATTCATGTCAATGTATGGCAAAAACCACTACAATATTGTAAAGTAATTAGCCTCCAACTAATGAAAAAAAAAAAAAAAAAAAACAAGGAAGGATCAGTCCAACAATGGTGGAGGCTCCATGATACAGACCAAGCCCAAGCCCGGGGGACAACGGCCTCAGACACCCTGACGGTGATGATCTGATGCAAAGCCGCATGTCACAAGTGGCGTCGGGGAGGGACTCCGGGACAGAGGTGTGTCCTTACCTTTGCCGTAGAAGAACTTGCGGTAGTAGTAGGCCCCCAGGTCGATGTGCTCAATGACATAACGCTTCACCTTCTCCCTGTGGATGGGCTGGTTCTCCCTGGGCACCTCCAGGACCGAGACGCCCGCGTTGGTGCAGTGAGAGCTGAGTGAAGACTCGAAGGAGCAGCTCTCCCCAGAACTGAAGGACGACGAGTTGGCCCTGGACAGGGCGATCCTCCGGTCGCCTTCCCCGCCTGTCTCATTCCGGAAGTAAGGGCAGCTGAGGACCAGGTCATTGCTCTTCCCGTCACCCTCATCGGCATCGAGGTTCTCTTTGGAGTTGAGGTCCTCCTTGCTCCCCAGCGGGGAGTCACAGCTGCCCGGCGGGCCGGCTGGCATCTGAGTCTGGGATGCCGCCGAGGCCCCGGTGGTGATGTTTTTCCTCCTGCCCACGTTCGCCCGCGTGGCCATGGCTTCGTTGATATTGAACAAGATGCTCTGGACATCATAGTGTGCAAAACAGCGCTGGCAGTTCCAAGGGCGGACCCCCCTCTCAAGACGCCCATCTTCCAGCTCGCAGGTGAACCTGAACGTCTCATGCTCACTTTTCACGGCCCGCAGCTTGCGGAAGAGGGACGTTTCCACTGACTCTGACTTCAACCTCCGTTTGAAAGGCTTGTCCCTGTCTCGCCCCAGGAGGAGGGCGCTGTCCATATAGTCTAATCCTGAGATGCGTACGAACTCGCCTCTAGAAATCTGTGCTGCAGCGTGAAGGCTGGGGGAGATCGCTGGGTCGCAGGGGAAGAACTCGGGGAACCCAAAAGGGGCCATGGCCTTGTGGTCATAGTTCTCCAGCCGATACCCTCGAAGCATAGCAAAAAAGTTCTCCCCCGACAAGCCCTGCCGGTCGATGGACGATGTGCTTCCGTACTCTCTGTGAAGGGCAGCCCCTGTGTTGGGGTTCACTGCATTTTGGTCTAAGACGTCTTCTGTGTCAATGTCACTGATGGTGACATCACTATTGCTTCTCTGTCTTATGGGGTGCAGTCCTCTTTGTGGGGAGTGCACAAAGATGTCTCCGAAGGTATACTTTGCCTCCACAAAGTCCAGATCGAGCGGCTCCTCCTGTTGGCCATCGCTCCCATCATTTTGCCCATTGTGTATAATGGATGTGACGCTTTCATAGCTGGTCTGGGATCGGCTTTCCCATAGGGTCTTGCAGGTCAGTTCCTTGGAGCAGTCCTTTTTAGGAGGCCACTCAGACACCCTTGCTCTCACACCCATCTTGGGCACGGCCGGGGTACCATTAGCTGGACCACCACTCTCATTGGAACTGGAGGCAGTTAGAGAAGTGGTGGGTCCCATGTTGCCGTTGATGGCTTTAAATTTTCGAGCAAAATAATCATCTGACTGCATGATTCGGGGAGGATCCTTGAACTTTGAAGAGGCTCTGCCGAGTTTGTGCTTTTCTTCTTGTGACTGCCTGGGGTCACTCATGTCTGCCAAGGCAAGGAGCTCCCAGTCTCACCAGAAGACTGCTGTAAACCTAATTACATTGTTATTTACAAAGGCTTCTTCTAGAGCTGTATTTCCTCTTGTTAACCAAACGCAAACAACATCCTCAGAGTATGGTTCCCCCAAAACCAACTTGCTTCTCAGTCTGTAATAATTTTGTCCACCTCCGTCCTTTCCAGCAGCATCCCTTAAGACATCTGGCCAGGAGTGTTTCCTTCACCTGAATTAAAAAACAGAAAATAGCCATTAACAATCACTGCAGCTCAAGTTCAACACACTGCCCACACAGCTTCTTATCTGCCCTTCTCTCCAGTTCCCCCCAAACTGTCAGGAAGTTTCATGGTTCCACATCATGCTCCTCTTCTCCCCAAACACTCTGCCCTCTCACTCTACTTGGCAGCCTAGAGTTTACACCACACAATCGAGCAGCACCCTCCCAGCGTGGGCCCACATCTGAGCAGAGAGTGCCTCCTCTGTGTTTCCATAGCGCCCGCATCCACACTGCCATAGCAGTTTCTCTTATACTCTTCTGGTTTACTGAACACTCTCCTCCACTAGTGAACTGGAAGCTCCCCTAAGCCAGGAGCCATGCCCTTCAACTCCATATCAACATTACCTAAGGATGTAGCTGGGCTTAACTCAGTTAACCAAGCAACATTTCAACTAGTTACAAGAGTAACACAATGGTAATGCAATCGTTTGAGTATTCTTAAACTGAAACAGGTAAACTCAAAATGTCCAGCAGCAAAAAGGTCAGTATCAGGCATTAACAATGAGTTTTCAGAATGTTTTCTTGCAAGCAGATAGGAACTCACAGAGATCCTCCTGACTGTGAGAAGGAGTTTCTAAGAATCTGGTGTCAGATTCTTAATCTACTGTATGGCACAGAGGACTCTGCTCAATGTCAAGTGGCAGCGTGGATGGGCGGGGAGTTTAGGGGAGAATGGATACATGTATATATATATGGCATATATGCCATATATATATAATGTAATACATATATTATTTCCTCTATAGATTATCACCAAAGCTGTTCCTAGAAACTGAAAAAAATGACAACCGAGAAATGAAAGAGAACAACTTCTGGCTGATAGTTCTCTGTGAAAATGATATTTGCTGCCCATCTGAAACTATCACAACATTGTTAATCGACTATACTGCAATATAAAATAAAATGTTAAGGGAAAAAAAAGAATCTGGTGCCTAAACAAGTACAACTTTCTAGTTCATTATGCCAATAGCAACTTGACAAATGTGTGGGGAAAACAGAAGCTTAGCGATTTAAAATACGATTCATCTTTGTGGCCAGTAGAAAACCTGACCTCATTAACTCTCCTCTTTAATTATAAATAATTTTTCAATTTATTCTGTTTTCAATTAAACAAAAATATTTTCCAGGTACTACATATTTCCTGAGCTCGTGGCTGTCGAGGAATCTTGCTGCTGCATAAGGAATAAAAAAAAAGAATGATTTTACTTCTTCTGAAAACAATGATGAGAATAAAGGTATAATATAGCTAGCTGCTTTCCCTCAGCCTTCACCAAAGCATAAAAAACAACTGTAGTTCAGTCAGGAGTAATGTTAAAATTCCAAATAGCTGAACAGTGTAAGGACTCATTCCAATGGGTTCTTAATGACTTTCTGATGACCATGTGGTAATCTCCAGAAATAGCAGATATTATGACGGCAGTCTGCTTTCTTCTCCATTGGAGAAAAATAATAAGAAGTTAGAGTGGGCATGACAACATGCTGTCTGCACCCAGGGCAGCTTCATAACTGAGGGAATAATGATATTTTAGGATGGGGAAACCAATAGGGAGCGAGCAGACAGATGCTTCCGTGGATTCAACAGACCAGGATCTGCCCAGGGTGCTCAGAGAGGGACCAGAGCTGAAAGCATCTTATCTATTTCACATACAAGTATTATATTTCAAAGAACCACAGATGATTCAGAATTATAGTTATGCCCTCTATAATTTAGATTATCACCACATCCTTTCCTGGAAACTGGAAAAATGACAACTGAGAAATGAAAGAAAACAACTTCTGGCCTGTTAGCTCTCTGCTGAAATGGTATTTGATTCACTGTAGTAGGCGTCTACATGATGTATATACATTCTACTGAGAAGTCCGCTGCTTACAGAACGCTCAACACAATCTCAAAGGGTAAGAATGACGTCTAATGGTTGGCACAGAGCTATGTGAATTCTCGAGGCATTAATGTGACACTCCTTTTTATTATCTATCACTAGTCTGTATCCCTGTTACAGAAGAAAGAACCATGCCCTACTAAGGATCTAGTTCCAAGCACCGAACTGTGACGTTTCTAGAAATATAATCAGGAACTAAGTGCTCATCACCTCAACAATAACAAAATGTACCAAAAGAAATCAGGAGAGAAGGAACAGAAAAAGATAAAAGTTGAAATTAATGGAATGGGGATAGAAAAAACAGACACATCCAAACAAGGGATTTTTTTAAATTTTTATTTTCTTTTTAATTTTAATTTTTTTAACACCAAAAACATTTTGTATTGGGGCACAGCCAATTAACAATTTTGTGGTAGTTTCAGGTAAACATCCAAGGGACTCGGCCATACCTATACACGTATCCATTCTCCCCCAAGCTTTTTTTGAAGAGTAAGAAAATGGATACACTCCTTCCCAAATCTGAAATAAAGGAAAGAGAGAAAGAAAAATCTTACACAAGTTTGGAAATGAGAGAGGAGACATGACCACACAGACATGTCTAAGTGAAATAAAACTAAATGAAAAAGAAATATACCACAAACAACTCTACAGTAACAAATTTAGAAACATAGAAGAAACTAAGATTCCCTGGCAAAATAGAAACTCCCCAAACTGATCAAATCACGGAAAATTTAAACAATGTGATTACCACTGAAGAGGACAGAAATATAACAACCCCTTTATTCTCCCACTGGGGCTTCCCTGGTGGCTTGGTGGTAAAGAACCTGCCTGCAATGCAGGAAACACGAGTTCAATCCCTGGATCGGGAAGATCCCCTGCAGAAGGAAATGGCAACCCACTCCAGTATTCTTGCCTGAAGAATTCCATGGACAGAGGAGCCTGGCGGGTTACAGTCCATGGCGTGGCAAAGAGCTGGACACGACTGAGCGACTGAGCGTGCACACACACAACACGTTTGATGTGTATCACTAACAACTCAGCGTGCTCAAAGTCAAAACATTCTTGACAGCGTAACTGGATAACACACTCAATCTGAAGCTGCAGCAGAACTCCTGCAAATCCCTTCCTGCCACCTCGTACTCCAGCCCACATTTTCTAGCTTGCCGTAGCTCCCCAGATGAATCTCTAATGACAGAATTATAGAGGGCACCTTTCTTTTAAAAGTATTACTAAAATACTCATATATTTTAACACTGTGATAAAAATAAAACACCTCAAAATAATGACAGCATTTGTTTTTCAGTAAGGTAAGTTAGAAATAGTTAGAGCATGTAATTTTAAAAAGTACTGTGGTTCACGGGGAAGAACTGAAATCAGTGTCTTTGAAAAGCAGATGTCAAGACGGAATGGCAAAGGCGCTGAAGAGGGCGAAGGGCAGAAAGAAACAATGGAGAGAAAGAAAAGCTGAAGCATGAGCTGGAATGGCCTCTGGAACAATCCAGAATCTGGGTTTCAGACTCTGGGTGAGAGGGAGATGGAGCCGGGCACAAGTGTGTGCACATACGCAGGACACCCTATACCAGTCAGCCAGCCCTGCACATCCCGCACCCCACGGACGAACAGGGAAGGGTCCCGGGTCAAGGCGTCTGGCTTACAGCAGCCTGAAACATAAGACCTCTCTGTGTTTCTCGTTATTTTTAGCTTTCTCCCTAGTTCTAACCTTCTTCTTGTTTTCATGCAGCATGCAGTTGAGAAGTTTCTAAAAGACAGGGATTCACACTCTTGGTAGCAAGTGAAGCAGTGAAGGTGTAATCCAGGAAGCATCCTGCAAACACCTGTACACAGCTCTGTTCTTTGTACTGATCAGATATTTATAATCCTCTGTGCTCAAACCTACAATGAATGTCAAGAGCAGGGCAGCATGCCATGCAGCTGACTGGTCATGATTCCCAAAATGATGGAAGGGATAGGAAGAGGACGACATTTCTGAGAAGAGTCTTGAAACCGTAGTCTGCAGAAATGAGGGCGCTCTGACTGGCCTCCAGACAAAGCAGAGAGCGCACAGTTACAGGCGGGCACCACTTCAGGACTGGGAAAATGCAATCGGCAAAGCACAGAACTCTTTACCCAAAGTCGTGCAGGGGGGTGTTAAGTCTGTGACACTAGTGTGAAATACAAGCCAACTATCAGGGTTGGTCCTGTCCTTGTCATCCCGTCCCATTCCCTGCAGCAGCCGCCGAAAGACCTTCTTGCCTCAGCATCTCAGCAAAAACTGCAGCTTCTTACTTCTCAGAGGACAAAGAAGCCAACCCATTTCTTTCGACTTCTGTCATCACTTAATGAACTTACCCTCTTCTGACCCTGTTTCCCCAGACAGTGCTCTCCCTTTCCTTGAGTTCGTTTTTAATGTCAAGGACATCCTCCCCTAATAGTTTCCAATTATTCTTATACTACATTAAATTCTATGGATTTTGCTCTTGAGGGGGAAAAATAAAATAAGAAGGTGTAACCAGTACTCTGCGAGCTTTTTAAAATCTACACCCGAACCTGTGTGACTTCACAGGTGGTGGGGCAGCTTTGAGAGGAAGGGCTGAAGACCCAACAAAAGGCCACTCAGAGAAACTAAAGAATTTCAGAGCCGGAAGGACCAAGGTGTTCTCATTCTAATGGTCTTGGTAACAATTTTTCAAGGACAGAAATGGAGAAAATGTGATATTTAAGCATAATTGTGTTTAAATAGAATGTTTTTCCAAGTTTTCCATGAGACATCAGTGAGTCTTCAAGAGCAACATTATAGTTACAATTGAGCCACTTAACCAGGATTGCAGCTGTAGCAAATGGATTGAAGACCACAACACACACAAATTAGGAGCCTCATTCAAGGGGAAAAAATGGTTAAAATTATACCACAGAGTTATGATAAAATATAACTACCATAAAAACATGCATCTTTCATACTCATATTCTATCGATTCTAACACTAACATGTATATCTGAGTAGGGAATAAAAACAGGAAAAAACATTCCCTAGGTTCATCCTGTCTGTGGCCAGGAAGACGATAGGGGTGAGGTGAGTTCATGCGCACCTGAAGCACACGTCTCACGACATCATTATGTTCAAGCATATTCAGCCTGGTATCAATGAAGTTATGACCAAGGAGCTATAAAACAATCCATTAACCTGGATCTTTATCATAGTAGACCATGAACACCAAGGATATGAAAAAATTTGACAAATGGACTACTATCCATAATGATGGTCATAAATGGATATAGATAGTCCATAATAACCATATTTTGGTAGACCTGGAGAAGGGCATGGCAACCCACTCCAGTATTCTTGCCTGGAGAATCCTATGGACAGAAGGGCCTGGCAGGCTGCAGTCCACGGGGTCGCAAAGAATTGGACATGACTGAGTGACTTAGCAACCACAGCACGCATGGACATGAAAGTTCATTTTTAGCCATTTATCTTGAATTAAACATTCAGTTCAGTTCAGTCGCTCAGTCAAGTCTGACTCTTTGCGACCCCATGGACTGCAGAACTCCAGGCCTCCCTGTCCATCACCAACTCCCGGAGGTTACTCAAACTCATGTCCATTGAATCAATGATGTCATCCAACCATCTCATCCTCTGTCATAACCTTCTCCTCCCACCTTCAATCTTTCCCAGCATCGGGGTCTTTTCCAATGAGTCAGCTCTTTGCATCAGGTGGCCAAAGTATCGGAGTTTCAGCTTCAGCATCAGTCCTTCCAATGAACACTCAGGACTGATTTCCTTTAGGATGGACTGGTTGGATCGCCTTGCAGTCCAAGGGACTCTCAAGAGTCTTCTCCAACACCACAGTTCAAAAGCATCAATTTTTCGGTGCTCAGCTTTCTTTATAGTCCAACTCTCACATCCATACATGACCACTGGAAAAACCACAGCCTTGCCTAGATAGACCTTTGTTGGCAAAGTAATGTCTCTGCTTTTTAATATGCTGTCTAGGTTGGTCATAACTTTTCTCCCAAGGAGTAAGCATCTTTTAATTTCATGGCTGCAGTCACCATCTGCAGTGATATTGGAGCCCCCCAAAATAAAGTCTGCCACTGTTTCCAGTGTTTTCCACTGAATTAACGGAGAAGGCAAGGGCACCCCACTCCAGTACTCTTGCCTGAAAAATCCCATGGACGGAGGAGCCTGGTAGGCTACAGTCCATGGGGTCGCGAAGAGTTGGACACGACTGAGCGACTTCACTTTCACTTTTCAATTTCATGCCCTGGAGAAGGAAATGGCAGCCCACTCTAGTACTCTTGCCTGGAGAATCCCAGGGACGGGAGCCTGGTGGGCTGCTGTCTATGGGGTCACACAGAGTTGGACATGACTGACGTGACTTAGCAGCAGCAGCAGCCACTGAATTAAACATTGGGATGGTACAAAAGATAAATATTTGGGGAACTGAGAATATTAAAAAATAGCAAAATTCATCTCCTTGAGGTTTCGTAACATAGGAGTACCCTACAATTTGTGGAGAATAATTCTTTTGGAGGGTGGACTTTTCACACTGGTGTTAAACGACTCTTCAGAGCACTCCATGTTGCTATTTGGAAGAATTTCTCAATTGATGGCCCTAGAAAAGCAATGCCCTTGGTGTAGTTAATGACTTCTTCATCAGGGTAAAGTAAAAAGTGTCTGAAGGATTCAGTCTCCACTGGATCCCTGTATTGTGAGTCTACCTAATGCTGAATCAGAATCCATGTTCCACATATAATATGGAATAAAAAATAGTGCAAATGAATGTACGTAACAAAACAGAAACAGACTCACAGACACAGAAAACAAACTAGCGGCCACCAATGGAGAAGAGGAAGGGAGAGGGGCACATCAGGGGCATGAGATACACACTACTGTGTACTAGTTAAGAAACAAGGCTATATTGCATAGCAGAGGGAGTCACAGCATTATTTTATAATAAGTTTAATATATTATAATCTGTAAAAACACTGAATCTCTATGTTATATACGTGAAACTAACATAATTTTGTAAATATACTATGCTTCAATAAGATTATATCAATTGTAATTATTCTAATGCCTCAAATTCTTTAATCAATAAAAATGACTTTTAATGATTAAAAAAAAAAAAATCTGTGCTCCATAAAAGGGTCAAACCAAAGGTTTCTTAGGTGGAGCTCTTATGTGACTTTCTAAGTGAAGTGGTCATACGCTCCACCAGAGGAGGGTTCTGGCCCACACTGTTCACCACTCAATAGGGCCTGACATGCGGCTGGCACTCATGATTAGCTTCATCCACCCATCTAAACTGGAATGGCTGCAAATCAAACTACCCCAAAGTACTGACCCAACATACTATCATGCCACACCTATAGGGACACAATGACTCTGGATTCTTCTCTTTTTTTGGTTTCGTGGCTGGCCCCTCCTCTGATTTTCTTCAAGAGTTGATGCTCCTCATGGACTATTTGAGACTGCCTTCTCTTTTAATTCTGTCCATTTTCTTGTGCAATTCTAGCAGTTTCATGTGACTTTCTATGCTGAGGACTCTAAAATCTATCCACAGCCTGAAGATGTCTCCGTGACCATAGGGCCACTCTGAGCTGTGACAGCTCACACCCTCCAGAGCCGCCCCTCAGCATCTGCTCCCCCGCCACCCCACGCCCAGCTCAGGAATGACACCGCCAGCCCCCAGGGCCCAAGCCAAGCAGCCGGGACTCATCCCGCCCTCCGCTGGCAGTCCGCGTGTAAACTGCGACCTGTCAACCTCACCTTCGGACTGTTCTCAAATCCATGCAGACCGTGCTGTCTCAACTGCCAACACCACTCTTATTTTCTCTAGATTATCCTAAAATGCTCCACTAATTCCCCAATACAGGTCACTCAGGGTCTGGCTCACGAGTAGCTATGCAGCCCCTCGTCCTGCTGCTCGAAACCCACCCAGCCCACGCATGCTGCCCGTCATGCAACTTCACTCAGGGGGACCTGCACAGGGTGCCCCTGCCCAAACGCTCTTCAAGGCTTCTTCCCTCCACTCTACTGATAGGTGTCAGAAGCGAGATCTCAGTTCTTAGATTAGTTCTCTGGAAGCCTTCTCAAATCTTACCACTGGTTCTAAAGTATCTCAATGCAGGCTCCCCTAGCAGCCTGCCTCCTTTCTCACCATATACTAACACCACACACGCTATTTTATACCAGCCTGCTCACATGTCACTAACCCCCTCTAGACTCTCAGTTCTGGGCAGGCAGAGAGACTGCTTTGCATGTGATGGTCAGCAAGCAGCCAGACTCTACCACAGGCTAGCTGAGACCACAGCAAAGTGACTTATCCTTTGTGACCCTCAGTTTCCTATCTGTATAATGGGAATAATCCTTTGATGTCAAAGTATCAGCCTAAAGATTTTATAAGATCCAAATGCCAAGTGCTTGTCTCTATGTTTCCTAAATTCAAA
Organism: Cervus canadensis; assembly: GCF_019320065.1. Taxonomy (NCBI): domain Eukaryota; kingdom Metazoa; phylum Chordata; class Mammalia; order Artiodactyla; family Cervidae; genus Cervus; species Cervus canadensis. Next base: position 87,861,035 of record NC_057393.1, on the reverse strand, counting down.
GTCTGAAAGAATATTAGTTGGAAGAATTGATTTATGTATGAATGAATATTTATTGATAAACTAACTGACTTCAAATCAAGCAGCTAAAACGAGTTCAACACATCCCTGTCCCCAAAGAGTACAGTCATGTTTATAAACCTAACATGGCTACTGCTAACAGATTTATGTTCAAAGACTAACAGAACACAAAGCAGAAACTGAACTGCAACAGCTAAGCTGATTCTCCAAGAGGCAAACAGAAGCTTCCAGAAGATGAGCTCAGTCTTCAGTCATGTGCCAATCGCTTCGCAACTACAACTTCTAACGACAACAATTTTAGGGGGACTTCCCTGGTGGGCCAGTAGCTAAGACTCCACGGTCCCTGTGCAGGGTGCCAGGGAACTAGCTTCCACATGCCACAACTAAGGGTTCACATGCCACAGTGAAAGATTCCACATGCCGCAGTAAAGATCAAAGATTCCAGGGTGCCTCAACTGAAACCGGACCAGCCAAATAAATAATAAATAAATATTTTAAAAATTATTTTAAGGAACAAAATTGAAACCCACCAGGCTCCTCTGTCCATGGAATTCTCCAGGCAAGAGCACTGGAGCGGGTTGCCATTCCCTTCTCCAGGGGATCTATCCGCCCCAGGGACCGAACACAGGTCTCCTGGATTGCAGGAAGACTCTTTACCATTTGGGAAGATTCACAGCTATATTATAACAAGATTGTTCTGGAGTTGGAACTTCCAGTTTGTCAATAAAAAATAGGAACTCACTCCTAGTATAGTAAGCTACTTTCAGCCATCCCTCCACCCATGTATGTGTAGGTCAAGAGAGAATAAACAAAGAACCATTTTCTGAAATGGAATATCTTGATCATGGAATTTTTCCAAGGAGACAGATGAACAGCTGTGGGTATTGACTATTTCCTGTTAAATCTTTTAAATCAGAAAGAGATAAGAAGAGATGGCTCTGCACCTCTTTCCCTCAGGAGGTTATTAGTTATGGCAATTTTTCAGTCATGTGGCCCCTGACTTACAGATGACACAGTAGGAAATCAGACATTCCAATTAATAATTTAAGCTGAGGCATTTGTGTCTTAGGAAAACACAGTAAAAGAAGAAAAGAATTCCTATTTGGTGCCATGTGATTTAGACTGTACCTCTGCTATCTGCATTTAAATATCATAGAAAATAATCTGTTCTATTCTTTAAATGAAGGGTTAGTGACACTAGGTGACCTTGACAGGGACTTGAGCATTTTATAATAAAAACCTGGGAGGCTGGAGCCTTAAAAATTACATTTAGGGATCTTTCCTATTGTTTACCTGAAAGAGAAGTAATCCTCTCACTTTCTTCTCACTCCTGGTATTTTCTAATGAATCCACAGTGAAAACTCTTACAGAGCAAAGGGTCTGTCTCACCTCGCCCAACAAAACTCAAATCAATCAATACTATTGAAAACTGAACTAAATGTACAAAGCAGCTACCTTCAATGCGTTCTTTGTTAAAACCCAACAAGTAGACCAGAAAACCATTCAATCTGAGGATGCTTCCTTTCAACTGAACATAAAGGGCATGAAAAGAAAACCGCACCAACCTAGACAATAGTCTAGTATTTGATTTTTTAGAAATAGTAATTTTAGCAGCAAATACACAACAAACTCCATTCAGTAATCACACACTCTTCAAGCTATCTTCTCATTGTGCTCGTTTATTTGAATTACAGGATACTGAGTTTTGCTGAACAGCTTTATGAGGTTTATTGTGTGATACAAAAACCCTTTTGTTACTCCAGTAAATAAACGTATTCAGTTTTATTAGGCCCTGGACTGGATGCTGGGGGCCTGGGGGAGCATTAAACATGAATGACAGAGCTTCTTAATCCTCAAGAAGCTTCTTAGCTGGGTGAGAAATGTACATGCATAACAAGCAATAGGAGAAATGCAGCTAAAAAACAGGACCCCACTTCTGACACTATTTGCAGAAGGCACCCTCTCTGAACACCAATAAAGACAACTGTACAATACATGTGACTCACACTCATCACCTGAAAAACCTCCCTAAGAAATAAGAGATGTGGGAGAAGACTTGTACAGAAAGATTTTCACTCCAGAACTTTAAGACTGAAAATTATGATATAAGTGTAACAGCCAGTGTGTGCATGCACACTCAATCACTAACTTTTGTCCTACTCTTCACGACCCCATGGACCGTGGCCCTCCAGGCTTCTCTGTTCACGGAATTTGCCAGGCAAGAATTTTGGAGTTAGTGCCATTTCTTTCTCCATGTGATCTTCCTGACCCAGGGATTGAACCCACATCTTCTGTGTCTCCTGCACTGGCAGGTGGAGTCTTTACCACTGAGCCCCCTGGGAAGCCTAACGGTCAGTGGCCAGGGGTAAACACGGTAAATATAGTAAATATGGTACAACAAAATATTACACAATGCCCAGATTTCTGAAAAACGAGGATGGCATTGGAGATTTACAATATCATATGATGTGAAAGGGGTCAAATACAAAACTTTGTGTTAAAAATCTACAGACATAGAAATACTGCAAAGAAACACCCCCATATTATAATGAAATTCTGTTGTTTAGTTGCTAAGTCATGTCCGGCTGTTTTGTGACCCCATGGACTATAGCCTGCCAGGCTCCTCTGTCCATGGGATTTCCCAGGCAAGAATACTGCAGTGGGTAGCCATTCTCTTCTCCAGGGGATCTTCCCGACCCAGGGATTGAACCCTCATCTCCTGCATCGCAGGCAGATTCTTTACCACTGAGCCACCAGTGCATGCTAAGTCACTTCAGTCGCGTCCGACCCTTCGCGACCATGTGGACTGCAGCCCACCAGGCTCCTCTGCCCATGTAATTTTCCAGGCAAGAATACTGGAGCGGGTTGCTATTTCCTACTCCAGAGGATCTTCCCAACCCAGGGATCAAAACTGCATCTCTTATGTTTCCTGCATTGGCAGGCGGGTTGTTCACCACTAGCACCACCACAGAAGTCCCCATAGCATGACAGTGAGCGTCTATTACAGGTAGGCTAATAGCTGGGTTTTGCTTTCTTCTTTGCATTTTTTCTTAACGTTCCAAACTACATAACTATATATAAATAAGTAAATCCAAATATACATAATTTAAATTCCATAAATCATCACTGTATGTTCAGTCATGTCTGACTCTTTGTGACTCTATGGACTGTAGCCTGCCAGGCTCTTCTGTCCATGGAATTTTTCCAGGCAAGAATACTGGAGTGTGTTTCCATTTCCTACTCCAGGGGATCTTCCCAACCCAGGGATCGAACCCAAGTCTCTTGGGTCTCCTGCATTGGCAGGAGGATTCTTTACCACTAGGACCATCTGGGAAGCCCTAAATTCCATAAATAGAATACTTTAAAAACAATCCCCTATAACACCCATGTATGTTTAAGTTACAGAGAGCATATTACTCTATTACATAAGCAGAGGTGACCATCAACTTCCTTTCCTTCAAGTCTCACAGTAAAATATTTAAACATGGAAACAGATATTAATGTTAGATGAGCAATGCCTATTGTTGTTTAACTTAAAGAGCATATGGCTTTTTTATAGCAAATATTCACAAAGATGGTGCCTTCCATTCTCACACACTGGAAATTACTCTGGTTAGAAAAATAATGGCTTACATTTGCATCTGTTTTCATATCCCTACAACCCCCTGTGACCCTGGGTACACTGCAAGGCAGCAGTGTGGAAGACAGCATAAAGGGCTCAGGATTAAGAGAGCGGTGTCCACTTCTGAGGACAGGATCAACTGTGGGCCCTTCAACCATCCAGGCATCCACTGAGACTTCACATCATGTGTATGACGGGGATCCAGTCTGCTCTGCACACCTCAGACAGGCAGCGGGAGACCAAGTGAGGGCCGACATAAGACACTGAACCACATAAAGACAAGACGTGAGGATTACCGCCGGGCCGTGCGGGAAGGAGGCGGGAGGGAAAGCCCATGCTGCTTGTTTGAGTCTCCTGCAGGGCGGCGGGCTGGGGGATGGAGGATTAGGATGAGGGATGAAGCCAAGCTACCGAGGGAGGGGGAGACTGTCCTCAGCAGAAAACAGCTCAGCTTCCAAAAGCCTGGGCCATGATAAACCCAGGACCTGGCGGGTAAGGAGAAGTACTGCAAATACCAGTGTCCAGTCCGAATTCTCCATCTACATGTGGCAAGAAGTTTATCCTAAGAGAAAACAGGAACCCTGCAGCACAGACACTGGTATCATGAAACAGAGAAGGGGATGACCACAGAGGAGGCTTCCTTCGTGCCCCACACTGTCTGATTTCACCCCGAAGTGTCCCAATGTCATTGGCTCGAAACCAGGAAGCGCACTCAAGACTCTGGGGCTTCCCTGGTGCCTCAGTAGTGAAAAATCTGCCTGCCAATGCAGGACACATGGGTTCGATCCCTTATCCGGGAAGATCCCACACATCACGGAGCAAGTAAGTCCATGCACCACAACTATTTAACCTGTGCAGTGGAGCCCAGCAGCCGCAACTACTGAAGCCGGCATGCCCTAGAGCCTGTGTTTCAAAACAAAGGAAGCGACCACAATAAGAAGCCTGCACCCTACACCTAGAGAGTAGCCCCAACTCTCCCCAACTAGAGAAAAAAGCCCACAGGCCACAAAGACCCAGCAGAGCAAAAAATAAATAAAATGTAAAGAAAAATACTCTAAGAAACAAAGATCCCTGCAAACTCAAAGTCAGGGGTGATGGGACAATGACTCCTTCAGGAAGTTGTTCCCCATCATATACTTCTTTAATAAGGCACTTGCTTCCAGGGTGACACATTTTCATCACTAGTCCCAGAGAATGGATTCCAGTGCACTGAAGAGGAAACACTCCCTCAACATACTTCATTTGGAATTTTAAAAGTATGAAGTGAATGCCAAGTCTATAAACCACTTTCAATTATAGATGCATAATAATTAACTTTGGGCTGATTATTTATTTAATAAAGTACCTAAGACCCAAGATCTTTATCTGAAGAAAAAAGTAAAGGAATGACCACCTAACATATACACACTACTACATATAAAATAGATAAGTAATAAGGACTTGGTCAACAAAGGTCTGTATAGTCAAAGCTATTGTTTTTCCAGTAGTCATGTAGGGATGTGAGTTGGACCATAAAGAAACCTGAGCACCGAAGAATTGATGCTTTCAAACTGTGGTGCTGGAGAACACTCTTGAGAGTTCCTTGGGCTGTAAGGAGACAAAATCAGTCAATCCTAAAGGAAATCAACCTGAATATTCACTGGAAGGATTGATGCTGAAGCTAAAGCTCCAATACTTTGTCACCTGATGGGAAGAGCCGACTCACTACCAAAGACCCTGATGCTGGGAAAGACTGAAGGCAGAAGGAGAAGGGGGAAGTAGGGGATGAGATGGTTAGATGGCATCACTGACTCAACAGACACGAATCTGAGCAAACTCCAGGAGATAGTGAAAGACACGGAAGCCTGGCGTGCGTGCTGCAGTCCATGGGGTCCATTGAGTTGAACCGGACTGAGCGGCTGAACAAAAACAACAAACAATGAATAAGGCCCTACTGTATAGCACAGGGAACTCTACTCAATACTCTATAGTGACCTGTGTGGGAAAAGAACCTAAAACAGAAGGAGTATAAGTATAGACATAACAGGTTCACTTCACTGTACAGCTGAAATTAACACAGCATGGTAAAGCAACTGTACACCAATACAAATTAATTTAAAATTAGTAAATAAAGTATCTTCTTAAAAAGAGAACGACCACCTAATACAATATAGAACAGTTTATTAAAACAACAGAAAGAATACTAGGAACCCTATTTCCTTATAAAAATGATGGTCACAGAAATCATTACTTTCTTTGAATCTCTAGGTTAACGAGTAAGAGAGAGATGAAGACATGCAGGTCTGATGACTACCTGTTCTGAGACCTATCCAGAGCGACAGCCGTGGAAAACTGACCTCACAACAGTAGGTAAGGCAATCGTCTGTATCACCAGAGGCGCCCTAGAAATCCTGGATGGGCCCAGAGAACTTGTTTGACTAACCAATATCCTTTATCATAAAATGTCAAGATGAATGCATTACATTTATTTAAGGATTTACCATTTCCAAAATCCTTTTCTGTTCATTTGATCCTAGGAAGACCTGTGAAAAGACAAAAGAGAGAGACTGCCCTCCCATTTCACAGATAAGGAAGAAAGTCTTAGGTCAGCTAACTTAGTATAATCAAAAGACTGTCAGGGAGATCAGAACTAGAATTCAGGTGTCTTCATTCTTTCCACCATTGCTGCTAGCTTCTCAAAGTTACATATGGTCTTAATAAAAAGCAATAAAAAAAAAAATCACTGGCTTCATACAAAAGAAGTCAACCTAAGGCAAATTTGCTAACTTCAAGCACGATAAAAGTACCTATCTCCCCTGCTCTGCGGCCTAAGGGAAGGTGTGGTTGAGGGAGAGGGGGCACGGGTGATGGGCCTCGAGGAAGGTGGCCGTGCCCCGAGCCCAGCTGTACTAAGGGTACCTGTGCACGGGCCTAGCTCGTAAGCTTGTGGTCCTCGTTGGTTCCTTCGTCGTTCAGTCTCTCAGTCGTGTCCGATCACTTGCACCTCCACGGACTGCAGCACACCAGGCTTCCCTGTCCCTCACTATCTCCTGGAGTCTGCTCAAACTCATGTCCATTGCATTGATGACGCTGTCCAACCATCTCATCCTGCCCGTTACTAAATATCTCAAGGGAATCTCCAGTGTTTCTTAGGGCAGATTTCACATAATCTAGCCACAACACCACCAAATAATAACCTCAAAATTTCCATAACACCACCACCAACAGCGTTTTTACTGGTCCTTTATATTTTGTTGCAAATAAACATCCTCTCTTCCGTTACACCAAAGACCACTGCCTAGTGTTTTCAATATCAACCGCCCACTCAGACTTCATAGTCACAACGTTAGATCTTAAGGGAGACGTAGAATCTATTCTGACACCCCCACTCTATAAACCCAGAAGTTAACTGATTTGCCAAAGGCCCCACAACTAGTTCAGAGCAAAATGGATCTCCTACTGGGGTCTCCAAAGACTCACTGCTAGCAGCTGCTCTTTTTCCTCTTTTAGTTGAATGTGATATTAACAGAAATGATCAATTTTGGTTCATGCATCTCACTAAGGCTAGGTTCTGCACAATCACCCCCCTGGACCCTCCTGACACTATGTTTTTGCTTATAAAATCCCCTTGCTTGCAAAGTCTCTCTTCTTCCATCAGATGTGAACAAAATCTAGTTCATTCAAAGCTACCACCTAGGACTCCATCCACCTGCAACTGACTCTTGTTTACCCTGAAACTTTACCTTGAAAGGATGCTGTTCCTTCATTGTATCATAGTCTCCATCAGATTTATCCATGTGACAAACACCCACCTATCTACCTACTAAGCGCCAAGCTGGGCACAGAAGGATGGATGACACAGCTCCTGGCTGGGAAGACCAATGAAAGCTTCCAAGGAAAGCAAGTGATGAGCCAGGACTCAGGAGCAGAGCCAAGAGAATGCCCCACTGAGGACCTCCTGCTTTTGCTCCTGGTTCAGATGACCTAAAATCATGTTCAGAGCTGTGCACCTTCCCTATTCCAGTCAAGCCCACCCATCCCTAAAACTGGGAAGCAGCAGGGGACACGGGTAAGAATGGTGGGCAAAGTATCACCTTTCTCGCTCTCCTCAGAGACAAGGAGTAAAGAGTTGCAAATTTTACATTTTTTCTCATGGGAAAAAAAGTAGGTGTTGCCAATTCTGGCCAACGCAAGGCAAGAGTGAGCCCTAGGGGCCCATGTGACATCTCGAGGGCAGCCCAGCCTCTCCTCTCAGGGCCGTGTGTCGGGAGCCACACTGTACCACCAGGCTGGGTGACCCGGGGAAGCAGCGCTGGTTCCCAGACTCAGGGGTGAGTCGTCATGGCGATTAAAGCAGAACCCCTCTGACTTCTTTGTCACTGAGGGGAGCCGACCTGTTTTTCCTGCATTCTGTCCTGTTGAACCAGAACTCTCAACATGAGTCACCATTGATTCTACTTGCCCTTATAGATCCAGTCTTATTTTAGCCACACATTCTTTTTTTTAGGCACAGGCCTAAGTCCCTCTATAAAGATGCAGTGTTACTAGAAAGGTTTCTTCAAACTTCAGAACCCCTTTCTGAGCAAAATATTCCTTCTCTCTAAGAACACATTTGAAAAGTTCCTACTTTTCAAAATTACCTAAGACTGATACCTGGATTCTCTTGCCCCAAGATCCTGTTTCAGAGGGCCTTGGGGAGTCTCAGCCTGGAGCTTGAAAAGGTGATTCTCATACACAATTAGGATCCGAAGTTACCGGCTTAAACACAATTTTAAAGGATGAAAAATAAAGCTAAATGCATAATTCTCAAATGTTTCTATGTTCCCCTTTCTCAGGTACTAATATCTTACTCAGATGTAACAGCTGGTAATTTATTTACTCACAATATTTTTTAGTTAGCTTTAAGGAAGATAAATGAAATTAAAATTGAGAAAACTCTAGAAACCATTTACATAAGTTCAAAGCACTAGAAGTTTTCTACTCTGGTGACCAGAGTCCAGGTTTGCTCTGCTGACAAGATATACTCGGGGCCAGGTGTGTGTGGGGGGTGGGGGGGGTGGGGGGGGATAAACTATAAACTAGGTAAAGAATAAGGACCTACTGTATAGCAGAGGGAACTACACTCAATATGTTGTAATAACCTACAATGGATAAGAATCTAAAAAAGAATATATATACACACACACACACATATATAGCTATATATATACATATATAAAACTGAATTGCTTTTGCTGTACACTTAAAACTAACCCATTATAAATTAACTACAGTCCAATAAAAAATAATAAGGATATAGCGCATGTGTGCTCACTCAGTAGTGTCTGATTCTTTGCAACCCCATGAACTATAGCCAACCAGGCTTCTCTGACCATGGGATTTTTCAGGCAATACTCCTGGAATGGGTCGCCATTTCCTTTTCCAGGGGATCTTCCCAACCCAGGGATTGAACCCACATCTCCTATGTCCCCTGCATCGGCAGTTGGACTCTTTACCACTAAGCCACCTGGGAAGCTAGGTGGTAAAGATACCATGTCACATTTTTTAAGAAGATATATGCTAATCACAATATATATTGAGCACTTTTTAAGTGCCAAGCACATTCTTATCAAGTATTAACTCCAATAACTTTAAGTGGTAGGAAGCACTTCTGTCCCCAATTTAAAACAAAACTGTTCAAGCCCCTCAATATGAAATTTACGACCCTTCCCAAACTGAGCTCCATTTGACCAAGACCACCCTTAGAATCGCCTCTGTCTCCCCAAAACACCACCACATTCCCACCTCCGTGCTTTCCTCTTAGAGTTCCCTTCCATTAAGAACTGAGACGCTGACATTAGACTAAAGTTCAGCCTGGCTGAGTCACTTACAGCGTTTCCCTTGGGCAAACTCCCGAAACCCCTACAGTCTCAGGTCCAGCATCTGTAAAGGAGGTTTCACTGTACCTATTGCACAGAGAGGTGAGTGGCTCTGTCCTGGGTACTGTTGCAGGATGAATGGACTGGAAAAGGTCCTGCTTTCACAGAGTATCTAGTCTCGGAAGTCACATAATAAAGAGGACAAATAAACACATAACTTGTCAGTGGTGAGTGCCATAAGGGCAGGATTAAAACGACTGGGATGCTTAGGGGTGGGTGTGATGTTACCAGAAGGGTCAGGTGGCTGCAGGGAAGGGCTGGAGGGAAGGATGAGGGCCCGGCCCACACGGCGGACAGGAGGAGGCCAGGGAGAGGGTCTCCTATCAGGGGCAGCAAGACTGGGGCTGAGCGCAGACTCTAAGACGACCAAGGAGCCTGGAAAAGGAGTTGGAGAGGTAGCAGGGCTGGATCAAGAGGGGCTTTTATTCCAGAAGGCTCTGAGCAGAGGAGAGAAGATAACCTGTTTTCCAGTAAGAACAGGCTCCAGTAGACAAAGGTCAGGCCACTGCGATCACCAGGCACGGCAGGGTGACGGGGCAAGAGTGTCTGCTGAGAGTGACAGACTCTGGGAGGGGAGATCTGGAATGAGAACTCAGACCCAGCAGCACGGCTGATAAATGGGCTGAGCAAGAAAGGTCAAGGATGACTGAGATGTGGGGCCTGACTAACAGGAAGGCAAAAAGTTATCAAGATGGAGACGATCATCGGAGGAGCAGGAATTCTAGGGTCAAATGTGATCATGTGCACAAAATCCTTACCAGCACAGGCCTGAGTCACACTGAGAACCTGATCCACACCAACAGTGATTTTTGTGGCTGCCTTCAACACTGCAGGCCAAGCTTCAAACCCTGCCCACCCCGCTCAGGCCGGTCTCTCCTTAACTGTGAACCAGTTACATGTCCTATTCACCTGGGCACATGATACACACTGACCTGCCTTGCATTTTTTGTGCAGTTTTCCTGGGGATGGCGGGGAAGGGGATGAAAAGTAAATTCAGCTTCCAAAATTGTTCACACGCTTCTTGAGGGTGATAAAGCACACCCAATAATACTTGTGAAAATGAACTGCAGTGTCTAGGGAACTGGGGTGTATATTCTGCAAAAAAAGATTCTGAGGCTTAGCTGCTATACTCTGAACAAATACCCAGGCTTCATGTCTGTGCCTGGTACTTAGAAAGCGCTCAATAAATGTTATAATTGTAGTGTATCTTTTTTTTTTCCTTCAAGTTAGGGTTTTCTGTTTTCCTCACAGGGGAACACTAGGAAGGACTCCGGAAGCAAGGCCCCGAGAGTAAAAAACAGGAGATGAGCCTGATTAGGGCCAACCCTGCCTTTGGGGACAGGGCTCTGTCTGTGCCCAGGTCTGGCCCGTCAGATTCTGAACTGGAGATTTCAGAACTGGCAGAGAGGACAGTCAGGGCTTCCCAAAAGGCTGTCTGTGGACCTGCCCCGGACCAGTTGCTGGAAAATTGGCTGAGGAGAGTCTGTTAAAATCCCAAATCCCTTAGCCACTATCCTAGAACTGTGACTCATGCAATTGGGTGTGGGGCCTCCAGACTGTTTTTAACAAGTTCATCAGGTGTTTTTCATGTTGATTCATCTTTGAGATGCATGGGGTAGGAAAGCACTTTGCAAAATCTAAAACATGACACAAGCATATGGTGTTATTAAACCATGAATTCAAAAGCAGTGTTAGTGGCTGCCTTTTAAAGCCACCCACACATTCCCTTCTCTCCAGTAATGACATTCACCTAAGTCCATACTTCTCCAAGGGCTGGATCCTAGCTGGTCCAGGCCTATACACCAAAGAGCATGGCAGGGAATGACCTCAACAGAAAGCTAAAGAATGAAAGCAAGTTTTAAATCAGAGTTAGGTGTCCAGGGGTCAGTGTTCAGCCTAAAATATGAGGCAGAACAGGCAAAGTGGTGGGTAGAAGAGAGGAAAAAGCTGGTGCACGTACAGATGCCCAAGGTGGGCAGAGAGGCACAAAGAGAGGGAAAAGATGTCACACACACTCTGCTAGACCCTTGATACCCAATATGTAAATATTTACACAACTTGCACTTAAGGAAGAGGAAGCCACAGCTCTGAGACCCCAAAGAGATCCATCTGACACCAATGTGCTAAGTGTGGCAGAGCAAGAGTCTAACCATGTCTGCCTGGCTATTCCCAAATCTGCACTACTGCCAAAAAAGAGTACACATTTAAAAGTGTATGACTCAAATAAATAGACATTCCATGTGCATAAACTAGGAAACTTAACATTGCTAAAATATCAATTCTATCCAGTGTGACCTAAAGATATAATTCAGTCCCGATCTAAATCCCAATGACGTGCTCTGTGACTAGAAAAATCCATCCTGGAATTTATATGGCATCTCAAGGGACCTCAAATAGCCTCTTTTTCTTCCTGAAGAAAAAGAAAGCTGGAGGGCTCTCGTATAGATACAATTTCAAAGCTTACTACAAAGCTACAATAATCAATACAGTGTGGTTCTGATAGAAAGACACGTGGATCCACAGACCAGATACAGAATCCAGAAATAAACCGTCAGATATGGGCCCAATGACCTTTCAAGAGGAAGACGATCAAGAGGGAAAGCAGAGTCTCCTTAACAAATGGTGCTGGGACAACTGGACGCCCACACGCAAAGGAATGAAGTCATCCTTACCTCACACCATACAACCAAATTAACTCAACATAGACAAGAGACAGAAACATCAAGAGCCAGAGCTACAAAATTCACAGAATATTAAAGGAAACACAGGTCAAAATTTTCACAGCACTAGATTTAGCCATTTCTTGGATAGGACATCAAAAGAGGCAATGAAAGCAAAATTATGAAGTTGGACTTTATCAAAACCAAAAATGTTTGGGCATCAAAGGACACTATCAGCAGACTGATGGGAAAAGGCAATCCAGGAATGAGAGAAAGTATCTGCAAGTCACACATCTGATGAGGAACAGCCAACAGCACACAGTATCCGCACCGACCCCAGAGGCTGGCATTCGGCGTGGCTATCACCACCCCAGAGGGGCCCTGCTCATCTGGCAGGGCGGAGTCCAGGGCTACGGGGCTTTCAGAAAGAAGACGCTCTGTTCCAGCATCTACACGCAACCACTCGATGAGCCCTCCCATTACATGCTCCTGAACCCAGCTCCCGCCTTCTTACAATGTCAAGAGCTTCCCCACATCTGAACAGTATATGAAAATAAATTAGTTGTATAGAGTATCTGCTGAGCTTTGACAAACGGAATAAATCAGTTGTAACTGGTAGCTTTATACCCACAGTCTAAAATGGCAATTGACCCTCATAAATATAATATGATATGACAGGAAGGAGGGAATTACTTCCACTGACAACACCAGGGTTTGATCCTACAGGAATGTGTACGATAAGAGCTCCTGATCACCAGACTCCAAGCTGTAAGTTGTGAGTCCGTGAGTCCAAAGAAAGATAAAAGAATTTAATAAACGGCTGTAACATCAAGAAGCCAGGTTCCAAAACTGCCAGAGAGAGGACTCCCAGAGCCTGGGAAACATCCACAGCATGTGTTTTGTTAAAGCTGTCATAATTTAAAGTCTCTCTAAATATCTACTGTTTAATCTAATTTTCCTTCATGAACGTTTGGCTTCGGCTCAAATCGAATCAACATTTCTATTATAAATCTCTATTTTCACATTTTTCTGGTTTGATTGTAAAATGTCTTTAGTCTGAAATATGACATGAGCAGAAGCCTGCATGTTAATGCTCTTCACTGGCAAAACGGTTTTACTACAAAACCAAAATCACAGTTTTCTACAAACCAAATGTCTGAAAGTTAGTCTAAAGCAAAATAAAAAATAAAATTCTATAAAGTATTCTTCAATTGCAAATTTTCTCATTCTTATAAAAACAAACAAACAAACAACAAATTTCTGCTAGGTATATCATGCACCATGAAACAGTGGCCCAATGATGCCAGATGCCAGTCATGATTCTTGGCATCAAACACATCCCTAGCAGTAATGAATTCAGCACCACATCATCGTGACAGTTCTTTTCACAAGTACTCTGTACTGTGTGCATTACAAATGTTGAAAAGCAACAATAACAAAACCTCTACTAGTCATTTTTATCAGGGTTACCAGTTTTATACATGTGTGCATGCTAAGTCGCTTCAGTCATGTCTGACTCCTTGGAATCGCATGGACCATAGCCCACCAGGCTCCTCTGTCCATGGGATTCTCCAGGCAAGAATACTAGAGTGGGTTGCCACGCCTTCCTCTAGGGGAAATTCCCAACCCAGGGATCAAACCCGAATCTCTTAACATCTGCATTGGCAGATGGCTTCTTTACCACTAGTGCCCCCTGGGAAGCCCTAGTTTTAGACACATTAAAGCAGAAAAATAAGTGAGGCACACTCCACATAAAAGTGATTTAACATCCAGTCAGAATTACAAACACCACAGTATTGAGTGTCTTCCCCGAGGGACATGTTCTGCAGCTCCAACAGGAGAGAACGCCCCGACACTCACACCCAGCGTGTGATGGGAGCCAAGGCTAAGGGCACACACGTGCTGCCTGGACCTGCGGACGAGGCCGGCGCTCTCCAGACCCAGAGGACAGACCTCCATCGGAGAGATGGGGGCTGGAAAGGGGGAAAACCACGTGATGGGACCCAGAAACCAGGTGCCACCATCTCGCTCCTGTTGCCAGGCTCCCCACCATCACCCCCATCCTGCAGGCTCCCCACCATCATCCCCATCCTGCACCGGCAACACGGCTCTGCCTCAGCACTCAGGAAGTAAGGTGCCCCTACCAGTTCCTTACACCCGAGTATGGTTTCCACACACAGAAGATTTTTTAAGGAAAACTGAAGGGAATCCAACTTAACAGCAAGGAGTTCACGACGGTCAACGCCGTGAACCAGACCTAAGGGACCAAAACAAAGCCCCTCCCCACCCTGTCTCCGTCACAGCCTGTAAAGAAACGCTCCCCGCGTGCTACTTCGAATGGTACTCAATGCCAGTCATGGAAACCCAGGGACTGAAAGCAAAAGTCAAACCTAAGAGGAATTGGGCTACAAAATAAACAAGCCATTTGACTGATAGCTCACAACACTGATAAAAATCTGTATGCAGACTAGTGAAAAGTTATCAAAACAAACCCCAAAACCTGAGTTCTAAGTCCCTTCTCTCATAACTGCAATATTCCTGTGAGTGATTGCACTTTAACAAATGAAATAAAAAGCTCTTTTGCCTAAAAACAAAACAAAACAAAACAAAAACCTGAGCTGACTGGGAGGAGCAATAGTTAAAGTGACACAGATGGAAACATTAAAAACCAATTTGTCTTGTGTGCAAATCTCTGAAGATCTAATGGCTTAAACGTTGGCATTCCAAAGACTGTGCTTTAATTTAATATTAACTGGAGGTTAATACGGTGGTGCCGAGCAATTTGTAATTTTAGAAGGTCCTGTTTCTTGGAGCAAATCCTATTTTGATCAATAGAATTAAGAAACACTCATGTGTAGACAAACACAAAACGAAACCAATAATATAACAGCAAAAACACTTGAGTTGCTTAAAAAGAACAAAAGTAGCAATCCACCGATCTTTGTGTTCACCGCTAAGTTGCTTGAGACATGTGCAACCCTTTGAGACCCCATGAACTCCAGCCCACGAGGTTCCTCTTTCCATGGGATTTTCTGGGCAAGTATACTGGAGTGGGTTGCCATGCCCTCCTTCAGGAGATCTTCCTGACCCACGGATCAAACTCAAGTCTTATGTCTCCTGCATTGACAGGCAGGTTCTTTACCACTAGTGCCACCTGGGAAGCCCTCATCCTTCTTTTTATAGTTCCTATATTAAATATATACTGACATTCACAGATATAAAACATGAAGTTAAACAGGATACTTCCTGAACTAGGAACATTTTTAATTTTCTTGACTTAAAAATTCCTAAAACTTAACCTTCCTGCCCACCACCCTGGTTTGATAGGAGATTTTGTGAACGGCTGTGGTGTCAGCAGAGGTGAGACCCCCAGCTCTGCAGTCACTAACTGCGTGACTCAGGCAAGTAACCGAAGCTTCTGAGCCTCAGTTTTCTCATCTGTAAAATGGAGGTAAGGACAGAACTGACCTGAAGATTAAACCTGGTGATGCAAATGGAGCTCAGAACAGTGCTTCCCCTGGGCGATGAGTTCAGCAGTCAGTTCAGTTTCCTCCTGAGCCTTACACTCACCTAACATGTGACAAGCTACCACTAAAAAAAGGGGTTCCATTAAAGTCACCCTGGCAAAAATATGGCAAAAGTATTCTGGGTGTGACCCTTTTTGGTAACAAATATCACTGAAGTTATTTGTGACAGTCTCGTGTATCCCCGTCAATGACTAAATGCTGGGTTCAACCCCCACTGCAGGTGTTAGCTTAGTCATTAAGTCATATCTGACACTCGCGACCCCATGGACTGTAGCCCGCCAGGCTCCTCTGTCCGTGGGACTCTCCAGGCAAGAATACTGGAGTGGGTTGCTATTCCCTTCTCCAGGGGATCTTCCCGACCCAGGGATCAAACCCAGGTCTCCTGCATTGCAGGCGGATTCTTTAGCAACTGAGCCACCAGGGAAGCCCTCATTAACACTTGCTAAAACACTTGCTAAATATGAACCACAAAAAGCCTCAGTAACGTCACGGGCAGCAGTGCAAGCTCAAACACTCCACTCCAGCACTGGTCGCCAGGAAGGGCTTGGCATATCTGTCTGCTATGAGGGTAACAGGACAGACTCCACACGTGAGGCGGAAGAGGAAGGGGCCCAAAGGAGGTTCTGGCTGTTTCTAGCACAGCCAGCCTCGAGTGGCCCAGGCTCATCTCTGAACCTCACACACGGGCACCTCCTTCTCAAAGGTGGCGGAGGGGAGGAACAGAGCTGAGTAAGGGCTCACACCTAGAGAATGACTCAGAAGAAGAGTGCTGCTGTCACAGCGATTTCTGCTCCTTTCCAAGCACCTTCTTCCAGGAGAACACACCTCTGGGAAGGACAGACGGCCCTTCGAAAAACCCACAGCCACCTTCCACCAGTGGTACTCAACTGCATCACCTAAAACGCAGTATCTAATCTTGCTGGTGTCAAGCTACCCAGACAAAGAGAATCACTCTAGAAAACCTGTCAGAGCTTTCCTTATGCTCGTATCTACTCTGCATAAACTTGAAATCCCCTGCGTTTACTGTGCTACCACAGCACATAACCCAGAATGTACACACACACTCACATCACACACACACAACTCAGAAAGAAAAGCTATTTTCCAGACCTCTGTGGCTCTTAGAGGGGCTTGTGGCTCAGTGGTAAAACATCTGCCTGCCAATGCAGGAGACACAGGAGATGTGGGTTCGATCCCTGGGTTGAGAAGATCCCCTCGAGAAGGAAATGGCAACTCACTCCAGTATTCTTGCCTGGGAAACCCCGTAAACAGAGGAGCCTGGTGGGCTCCAGTCCATGGGGTCACAAGGAACGAGACCCAGGGGTTGCCTAAATTTGGGGTAGAGAGCTCAACCTCTCCCTGACTTACTTTACCAGTCTGCTAAGAATGCTATAGTGGGTGGGCTGACTCACCAGGCATGAGAAAGACAAAATCTGATCTTGGTGTTTAAATCTGCAAGGTGTAAAATATTAAGTAACTTTTCCTAGTTTTGTCATCCACTCAGACCAGTGACAGATATTCCAGGGATATGAGTTTTGTCTGCATTGTTTTCAATGCATCCTAAAACTGTCTGACCTTGGACGGGAGTACCAACTACACAGTTCTGTCTATGGCACCTGGAAGGAGCCGCCCCCTCCTTCTGGGCTCCTCTGCAAAGCGGACAGGCAGCTCATCCATTTGGCATCTTCGGCTTGCAGTCTCCAGCCCTCTACTGTGTTTGCCACTGTAAGGAAAGCAGCAGAAGCCCTGGACAAAGGTCCCAGCTATGAATCACATCTCTTGGTTCAGGGTGACCAGTTGATTTCTCAAGCAAGGCCTTGAGGGTTCAAGAAGAGTCCCTCCCAGTATTCCATCCAGGGGTGAAAAGGTGCTGAGGTTGAGGGTCTGGTCAAAGGTGAGGCCAGAAGATTTCATCTCAGTTTAACTTCCCCATTTGATAGATGAGGTGGAAATGAAGTGGATTCCTCAGTCACGCTGAACCCAGAAAGCCCTTTTATGAGCAGTGGTGAGAGCCTAAAGAAGAGATTTCCCTTCTGTGTTACTCAGGAAGGAACTTCTTGGGCGATTCAGTACTCCACGGAAGGCATCAGGGCCCAGATGGCCTTACCCTTGAACCATGACCTTAGAAAGCCTGCATCACTGCGCTCAACCCTGAGCTGGACGGAGAGCAGAACACGTTCACTCTGCGTGCCCCACCCCCAGCCTCCTGCAGGTAGAGCTGGGAGGCCCCAAGCCGCACCCTGGGGCCCCGCGTCCGCCCACCAGGAGCCTGAGGATGGTGCTCGGGCATCAGAAGGCCCCAGTGGCCTGGCAACCAGAACTGCCTTGATTCTACTGGGTTCTGTGATGAACTGCTGTTTTTGTGCAGAGGGGAAGGCCCAAGGAGGACCGATCTGGAGACCCGTGGTGCACCTGAGGCCTGCATGTGCTCCCTGGGTGCACCATGGCAGAAAAAGCCCAGCCAAGCCCAATGCCAAGGCCGGAGCTGGGCAGTCCATGGCACCAGCCTCTTTTCTCCCTGTAACTCACAAGGTCATATCAACAGCACCCACTGGGAGAGCCAAAGGACAATGAAATGCACTTTACATAGGAATCTAAATTCCCTTGACTCCTTTTCCACACTTTCATTTGCCCCAGCTGCATCCCTGCACTGCAGCTTCAGACGCCACCTGTGCCCTCCCTGAAGACAGAAACCCCACAGGCCAAGGGCCCTGAAGTGAATGAGGATAAGCAGTATAAGGACAGAGGCCAGGGTGTTCCCGCTGATACACAGAAGAGTTCCAAGAAAACAGCTCTGAGGCCTACCAGATAAGCTTAACCAAAATAAATCTGAACATGTAAAACCCCTAACAGTTTCCTGAATTCTAAGGTCCCGGTGCCAATGAGAGTTTCTTTAAGAAATGATATCAAGTGTTGATTTTTTTCTTCATCTAAAACACTATCAGGTTTACTGACAGTGGAAGACCCCTAAATTATTTTCTTGCCCATATCTGCATCTATGAATTAAAGTAATAAGTTAACACAATAACTCTTAGACAGTAAAAGTGTTCAGCAGGATTTAGTCTTTATTCCTCCATCAACTTACCTGCTCCTTTGATGCTTCTAAATGATGTTGATAAAGTTTAGGGCAGGCTGCCCCCAAATATGTCACTTCGGCATTTTATTGTTTTGAATTAAAGTTATTTGAGAAACAGCCAGTGCAAGAAGGACACTCTGACCCTCCTTTGTCCCCCGGAAAGCAAGAAACAAAGCTCCCACGGGAAACACCCTCCCTGTGCCCGGAGGATGGAGGGCATCCTTATCGCTGGAGAGCGGGAACTTGGGCAGAGGAAGCTCCATAAACAACTGCGTGACTTCTTCATTAATCTGCTACTCCAAGCCCAGACTCCTTTTGTCCTGTCAAACCTTCACAAATAATTGTTTGTCTAAAAAGGCATGTACATTTGCAGCAATATGAATGGCCCTAGAGATTATCATACTAAGTGAAGTCAGTCAAAGAAAGACAAATACTATATGATACCACTTACTTGTGGAATCCAAATTACTACACAAATCAACACGTCTATGAAACAGACTCACAAACATAGAGAACAGACTTTGCCAAGGGGGAAGGGAGTGGAGGAAGAAAGGATTGGTACTCTGGGGTGAGGAGAAGCAAACTATTACATATAGGATGGATAAACAACAAAGTCCTACGGTATAGCGTAGCGAACTATATTCAATATCCTGTGATAAGCTACAATGGAAAAGAATGTGAGAGAGAATATATTTATATGTATATAGCTGAGTCACTTCGCTGTACAGTAGAAATTAGCACAACATTGTAAATCAACTATACCCCAATATAATTTAAAACAATAAAATAAAAAGACATGTAAACAGCATGTTTTGGTCACTTGTTAGGTCCCATACCTATGGGGCCTCTGTGTATGAAATTAAATTAGTTTTTCTCCTGATAAACTCTCGTATGTCAATGTGATTATTAGACCAACCAAAAGAATGTAGAAGGGAAGAGGGAAATCTCAAAAACCAAAGAAATTGTGAAAGAAAATCACATTAACACTTTGAGAAACCGGTCTTCAGCATACCTCACAAACAAGGATCACCAGGATCACTTCCTATCTAAGAAGAGTCCATCTGCTTGACCTGGAGGAAAGACAACCTTGATACTGCAGATAAACAAAAAGCAAACTGGGCAGGAAGGAATGTGCAGGCTTCAGCTGAGCCTCTAATCTCTATTTCTGTTTATTGTTTAAAAAACACCTACCCAAACCTATAACAGACGGCACAAAATACTGTCATTCCTTTTTAAAAATCATGTTGAATCTAAGAAAATAACCTCTGAATAGTTCGCATTTGTAGTTAAAGATGTAGTAATTTGGGAATTCCCTGGCAGTCCAGTGGTTAGAACTCAGTGCTTCCAATTCAGGGGGCCCTGGTTCAATCCCTGGTTGGGGAACTAAAAATACTGTGTACTGAATGACGCAGCCAAAAAAAAAGATGTGATAATTTAAAACTGTTATGATAAATATATATAGCAATCACTTACATCATCGTGGGAAAGTGGCTCAGACAGTAAAGAATCTGCCTGAAATGCAGGAGACCTGGGTTCACTCCCTGGGTTGGGAAGATCCCCTGGAGAAGGGCATAGCTATCCACTCCATGGTCCTGCCTGGAGAAGTCCATGGACAGAGGAGTCCGGCGGGCTACAGTCCATGGAATTGCAAAGAACAGAATATGACTGAACAACTAACACTGTCACTTTTTTTACTGCTTAAAAAGGGAAAATTTCATTTTATAGCAAGTTAAGCTGCAATCAGATCATTTCAAAGATATGCAATGTAAACACAGATCCTGCAGTTAACTAATTCAAATTTAAACCTATGTCATGCTTGAAAGTGTGGGCACTTCATCCATTAGAAATTATTCATCTCTAGTAGGTCCAAACATATGATGATTCATTGGAAGCAAAGTGCACCTTTAAAGAAGTTCTCTTATATACGGTTCATAATTATTTTGTCATAAAGTTCTAAATCATAAACCTCTAATAATAAACACAGGACCAGAATAACCTTCATGAAGCACATGTCTGATCACCCCAGTCCTTCAGAACTTATTAAAACCTCTGGTTGCTTCCCTTTGCCACAGATCGAACACAAATTTCTCAGAGTGGCTATACAGAGCCCTGACAACCCAACCCCAACCTACCGCATTCCTGGCTATCCAAGAAGCCAGAGGATCAGTCAAAGGAACTTAAGCCAGACGGCACAGAGAGATGGGGAAAAAGACACAGTTACCTCCCATCTATGGTAAGTCCTATCAAGGTGTCTGCATTTACAGACATCTCATTTAATTCACACAGCAGTCTAATGCAGAAAGAATTAACATCATGTGTACAAAGGAAGAAACAGACCAAAAGCAAAAAAGTAGCTAAGATCACATGACTAGGAAATGATGAAGCCAGTGTCTGGTGGTCTGGGCATACCCACCTCATTTCCAGGAAGCCGCTGAGCCCCCCAGGAACTGCCCCTTTCCCCTGCTCCCAAGTAGTCCTCCCAAAGCCTATGCAAACCGCCTGGGGCTGAGAACAGAACAGACTTGTTTGTACACACTGGCATTTGCACATGACAAAAATCAGGCTTTGCCACCTACTAATTCCCTCGGCGACAGCAAAACAGCTATGTTTTCCAAGAATCTGCAAGAAGCTATTTTAAGTTCCTTTCATAAATGTGCGCTCCTCCAGGACGCTGGCGCGGCTCTTGCGGCAGCCCTCCCCAGGATCTCTGTCCAGCAGCAGCCGACCGCCACTGCCGTCCGAAGGCAGGCCTGCAGTCGGCTGCTGGGCGACCAGACTCTAGAGACCACGGCAAAGCCACAGCAGCCCTCTTCTGTTTTCACCTGAGGTCCATCCAATTAACAAGAGAAAAATGTACCATATATAAGCATAACTTGAATGATTTACTGAAAGATACTGTTTACCATGTAATAAAAGAATTGAAACTTCAGAAGATTGGAATGTCTAACTTCGCCATTAATATTTTCTTAACAGACATTTTACATGTGGCCATAGGCTTCCCTGGTGGCTCAGTCAGTAAAGAGACTGCCTGCAATGCAGGAGGCCTGGGTTCAATCCCTGGGTCAGGAAGATCCCCGAGACAAGGGAATGGCAACCCACTCCAGAATTCTTGCCTGGGAAATCCCATGGACAGAGGTGCCTGGTGGGCCATAGTCCATAGGGTCACAAGAGCTGCTTAGCAACTAAACCACCACCATACATGCAGAGGGATACAGAAAAGCATATGCATTCATTTATGTAAACCCAGCCCCCATCACAAATCTTCCTTCTTTCTGCTATAAAAATTGTATTTTTATCCTCGTCTACATGGAAGAGGCACTGAACTGCTTCCAGGTTCTGGGACATCTTGGGACACAGGGAATGTTTTACACGATTTAATGTTTTATATCATTTATTTTCTAAATATAAAAGTGCTTAAATGACAATAATGACCTTAATCTCTCCAACATAATATCTATCCCGACATACATAAAACAAGCTTGGTCACTGCAGTTAAGAAGTATGATGGTGGGAATCACAACGATAGCTGGAAACATCCATCCCCACCTGCTGAGTCAGCCTATTTCACTATCAAAAGGCACCTAATAACAACCACAGCAATGGTACCAAGTCTTCCTAGAGGAAAAGAGACAAAAGCACCCCAGTGCCTGGCATATTCTCAGGCTCTTAGCTCAATCACAAACAGCTCCTGAAACAGGCCCCCTTCCTCTCAGGCTGTAGTGTACCCACTCTCTGTATGTTAGCATGGAGCCCTCTGCACTCTGGGTGAGCATGTGCGTTCCTTTTAAAGGAATTATCAGGACTCACGCATCTGTACCCAGGCCAGGCCCAGCAATGAGGCTGTGTGCTCCTTTTCAAACTCTCACACTTTACAACAAGGTAGTTCCAGGCTTCCCTGGTGGTCCAATGGTTAAGAATCAACTTTGCACCGGTTCAGTCCCTGGCCCGGGAAGATCTCATATGCCGTGGAGCAGCTAAACCTGTGAGCCACAACTCCCGAGCCCACGCTCTGGAGCCCGCCAGCCCCAAGCACTGAAGCCAGTGCGCCCAGAGCCTGTGCTCTGCAGCCGGAGAAGCCGCCGCAACGAGAAGCCTGTGCACCACAACCGGGGAGGAGCCCGTGCTCACGGCAACGAGAGAAGGCCCGCGCGGCCACAGAGATCCACCACAGCCAAAAAGTTAAATACACAAATCTTAAAACAAAAACCACGGTAGTTCCACTTGCAAGCAGGTGTTACAGTCACAAGAAGTCTGCTGCAACAGTTAAGCCCAGGATTTTGACCAGACAACCCAGGGATTCGGGAAGCATGCAGTGGTACAAAGCTGCCTACGGCGGAACACTGCGAATTTGGGGCCACAGACAGTGTAACTGATTTCTGACTTCTCACTTCTCATACACATTTCTCATTTAATTTTGGCACGTGATTCAAAAGTTTAAATTAAAGCTCAAATACCTAACAGACTCAGGTGGGAGCTAGGTACCCTAGGAGAACCAGCTGACTTCGGTATTTCATGAGTAATCTGGTTACCTTTAAAAGAAAAAATTAGGAACAGACAGAAAAATCAGTAATCATACATAAGATCACCACCCTTATGGAAGCTGTGGCTTTTTATTTTTGTCCATTTTCTTCTAACCTCTTGTCTTCCCTTCTCCCCAAAATTGAGAAGTCATAATGCCTTTTGATTCTGATATTATTTCTAAAAAAATTTAAACTGTCCAGAAAAAGAAAAAACTTTTAACTATTATGAAGATGTCCTTCTAGTTTTCTAATAATGATTTACATGTTCACAATGTAACTATAATAGAATTTCACCACTCTACAGATACAGTATTATATAAATACTATAGACACAATAGTGTTCTCTTTTCAATTATCCATGATTTCTTTCCAAGTCAACAAACAGCCGTATTAGTTCTTTTAATAAGTGATTGTTGGCTTCCTTTAAGAGCTAAAGTTATGATGCGAAATTGTCAGGTAACATTTCAGAACGTAAATTATTTACAGGCTCCATGGCTGTTCCATTCGTCCCTCTGTTTTCTGGTATCACTGATAGAGGAAGATGAGCAGCCACGCTGTCTTTATGTGGCCCACTGCAGGTCGGTTAGGAACTCTCAGATCACAAAAATGAAAAAATCCTTCTGATCTGCCAGCAGACCCAGAGCCAGGTCTAAATCCTGGGGCGCACAGAGGCTGGAGGGATCCAGACAAGGAGCACGGAGTGGTCCCATGCTCCTGAAGACCAGAAAAGTGCAGGGTGCGGCTCCCAGGCTCCCTGCCGCCAGCTGATCCACAACATGATCTCACTTTTGCCTGTAAAGATGTCCCTCTCACCTCAAAAAAGATCTCAACTCTTGATACAAGACTTTCCTTTCCCACTGCCCTGAGAAGAGAGAACGTTTAAAAGGTCACTCTTATTCTGAGATTTCCTCCCTCATCGATGTATCACTTCTCATCTACTTTAACGAAAGGGTTTCCACGGCCCCCTCCTCCTTGGTTAGTCACTGACTTTATGAACCTGCTGCTTCGTCTGGTGAGAGATGTGGAAGGCAGTCTGCCCGACCAGCAACTGGTGACAGGACTGGTCACATGGCCCCAGACAGCCCCACGCTTGGCTCTCAGGAAGGTGCCAGGTGCGACCCGGTGTGACCCAACGCACTTCAGCCTGCTCCTCGTGGGGTAGCGGGAAGCCCCAAGTGTGACATTCTAATGGCCACCAGCCACTCCACCCAGTCTGTGCCGGGGACTATGCCAGGCAGTGGGCATTCTGGAAGACAACACTCAGCTCCTCCAAACAGTATGCCATCCAGCAAAGGGGGAGACAGGCACAGAGTTCTACAATATTGCTGTGGGTATTAGGAGAGCAGGCTGCATGGCACCAGGGAAGATTCGGGAAGAAAACTGACAGGAGAAAACAGGGATGGGGCTGGTCAGGAAAGCTGCTCCTTCACATAAAGGAGGAGCAGGAGGCAAAGGATACCGCCTTCTGGGCGGCAGGAGCGGCTGCAGCCCCGAGGCAGGACAGAGCAGCAGAGACGTGGCCAGGGCTGGGGGCTGGCTGCCACTGCGAGGACCAGGGTCCTCAAGAGAGAGGACTGGACTTCAACGGCGGTCAAGCGGTGCGGATCTGCCTTCTGACGCAGGAAGCACAGGTTCAATCCCTGCTTGGGGAACTGGAGTTCAAGAGTTTGCACGCCTTGTGGTGCAGCCAAAACAAACAAACAAAATCCTTTAAAAAAATAAAAAAAAAATTTAAAAAGGAGGCTGAAGCCATACGGCCCAGGGCTGTATCCATGTCTGTGCTGTGTGCCTTCACAGGCAATGGTGAGTCCATGGAGACTGACTGTTAGGAAAACAGGAGGACTGGATATTTCCTTGAAGGAGGCCTCCAGCAGCAGATCAGTCAGGTTCCACCTGGGAAAGAGAGTGAGCAGACACGTAGGGGAGGGGAGGGAGCTGGTTTACACAGCTGGGGGGAGGGGTGGGTCCTGGCAAGTGTGAATTCCAAGGATGGGCTAGAAACTGGAGAGGACAGCCACGCGGAGACTGCAGTCCACAGACAGAACGCACTCTTCCTCCATAGAGCCTCGGGTTTGCTCTGAAAGCCTTGGAACCGATGGGTTGAGGCCCACCCAGAGCACCTTCTTCACTTCAAGTCTCTTTTAGCTAAGACCGTAGAAGTGGGTCACGTCTACAGAATACCTACTCAGCAGCACTGGGCCACACCCCTGACTGGATAACCAGGCTTCACAGTCTAGCCAGGGCAACATACTAAACTGATCATCACAAAGTGTGTGTTATCTGCTGAATGAATGAACGAACATGTGGCTGAGTGAAGCACGGGAGACAGGAAGAGGCCAGAGATGAGGGACCAGAAAGAGGAGGCCACCAGGGCACCTCAGGAGACGGAGGGGGGCACTGGAGGCTGGAAGGGGTCATGGAAGCTGGGGACTGGAGACGTCACACAGGGACCCAACAAATACTCAGGAAGTCTTCTGTAGGGACTCAGAGACAGGATTCTCGATTTCAATACAGGTTTACTGATAAACTGCCACTTACCCCCAAATCACCCAACTCTAAAATGCGTAAGCTGGGGTGTCTGTCCTCAAACTCACAGTCTAGCTTTGATGAGTCAGGTGGCAATAAAGGTCCATATAAAGTTAAACGGTAAGTTTGGGCCAACAGACTGGATAAGACTAGCGTGGTCAGAGACGAGTGGGCAGTCAGCAAGGGCAAGGACATGCTGGGTGAGATGTGTTCTCCAGGGCAAGGGGCAGGGGCAAGAGGGGAAAATGGTCTGGAACTTTCTGTCCGTGTGCCAATGAATCATACAATGTCTGAGTAAATGGGCAAGGAGAGAGTAAGAAGGCTGGTTAGTCAAGAAATGCTTCCTGGACTTGAGGGTTTGTTGCCACACCAGGCACCAGGTCTGTCTCACCCCCAGAAGTGCCAGGTATCCTGCCAAGACAGCAGTCAGCCTGATCTCACCTGGCCTTCCGGAACTGTTTAAACAGAAGGTCAACAAATGCCTTTTTCCAAATCAACTTACCTTCTACATAAAGCTAAGAAATTTAAGAAACAGAGATGCAAGGTACTATTCACAGGCTACCGTTTTAGGACTGGACATACAGAATATTAGTATCTGCGTGAATGTGCGTGACACATCTCTGGAAGGACGGGCGAGAGGCTGACAGCACCAGATGCTGAAAGGAAGGCAAGTAAGAGAAAAACATCTCACCAAATACGCTTTGGGACCATGGGAATACATCTCTCCAAATAAATAAAATGCTAAATAAATAAGTAATATATAAAACAAACTCTTGCCCCAAACCTTGCCTCGCCTCACCTAAAAGAAAACAGATATTTGTATGCAGGATCCATCACTGGAATAAATAACAACAGGAGATTAGTATCCACAGGTTAGCAAGAAGCTAGCTTCTCTGAGTCATATCCAGGTGACCGCAGGATGTGGGAACACAGCCCCTGTAAGACACAAGGTCTTTCTGGATGAGGGGTCACTGCGTGATCATCAGTCATTGCAAGGGACAGAATCACAGGTCTCTTTCTAGTTATGTGTATCTAGAACCTCGTTTTCAAAATGTGTTTTGAGGATCACTTTGGTGAGGGTGGACAGAGCAGAGTGATGGAAAGTAAAATCCATGAAAATGATCAATCTAAGAGTGTCAGCACCTCCATCATCTGAATCACATTATTATCAAGATTTTCTTGGAGGCCTTCTACAGTGTTGATTGAAACAATTCCTGTTGATAAGTGATGAACCAACAGTCCACATTTCATTTTCAAATTCCTCAGTCTTTATGCAGTTTTCTCCAAAACACTACAGATCTGGCTGAGATCTCTCACCTGCAGGGTTGTGGCTGATTGTGAATCAGATGAAGGGACAAACTACTCTGCTAGTGGTTTAACATCTGTGCTGTGCAAAGACCACATAGAATGGCCTGCACTAGGGCCTGACACAAACTGTGTGTTGTTACTGGCTCAGTCGTGTCCGACTCTTTGTGACCCACAGACTGTAGCCTGCCAGGCTCCTCTGTCCATGGGATTTTCCAGGCAAGGATGTTGGAGTAGGTAGCCATACCTGCCTCCAGGGGATCTTCCCGACCCAGGGATCGAACCCACATCTCTTATGTCCCCTGCACTGGCAGGCTGGTTCTTTACTAGTGCCACCTGGGAAGCCCTGATACTTGATTGGTGGGCCCCAAATGTGATTCCTATTCTTGTCAATCCTCCTAAGAGTAAGTAAGAAGGCAATTTTCTAGAGAAGTAATTACACAATCCATTTTTTACAGACAAGTTTTTCTACAGAGCAATTACTCGAGCAAAGGAAAATAAATATTAGTATGAACACTGCTATTAATAATCACGCGTACACTGGAAGCAGAGCCCGAACCACAAGGGTGCTCACAGAGTCTGTAAACCACAGATTCGAGAACTGGATGGTTTCCTCCTGCATCCGCCCTGTGAGCAGGCTCACAAGATCGGGGTTTGGTAGAATAAGCAAACACAGCTGAAGAGCCACCCCCTCCCCGGGAAATATTCTCAGAGACACAACAAACAACCTCACTCACCACCTCTATTTGCTCCCTACCCTATGTATGCTTTCCTCAACTCATAATCAGGACGAAAGTCAGAATAGCTGTATTGTTTGGTGCTTGCCTTTCTACAATATTAAGGCTTATGGAGGACAAAACATTTGTTTCATAACCTCCAAGAGTGATCAGCTCAACTGACATACTTCATCCATGTATTATTTATGCAAACTTTCACTCTGCACCTAGCGTAGGGCAGGTGTAGCTAAGCCCCACAGGAACAATGGGGAGAGGGACGCAGACAGGCAAGCCTCTCTGTCTGGTCTGGTGACGACAGGAACGCACTGTCCCACGGGACTCCAGTTCCCTGAACTGGTCTGGACGGCAACCCAGCCAGGTCCTGGCGGGGCCGCTCACGACACCTGGGCCAGGTGCTAAATAAGCAAAGGCGCTGGCTGCAGTGGAGTGTGCAGAGGCAGGAAAGGGGACAGTCTGGTCCATGCAGGGGCTGGATCTAGCTGGATCCAGGTTGGTCCAACATGAATGAAAGTGTGTCTTAATCAGTTTTGCTGCACTACTGGATTAAGCTCTTACCTGCCTTGTTTTATAGCATTTGCTCAGGATTGCAAGTAAGCTGACATGGGCAGAGAAGAGGAACTTCATCTAACATCTTGGCAGCTAACACTTAGAGCTTTTGGTTCTTTATTTGGGCAGGAGCATGATAAAGTACACTGTTTTTGGAAGATAAGCTTGGACAGTATGAAAATGTTCAGTTTGAGAACAGTGTTGAACCCTGGAACTGCACCTTAAGCATCAGCAGAGGAACAGAAGACTCTACTGGCCACGTGCCCACTGCAGTTTATGAGGAATCACAGAGGGCACCTGAGTGTGGGCAGGTCTCTGAAAACCTTATAGTCTCTTGACCAGGAAGGCCCGGAGACCCTTCCAGCTTTCCTACCAGGTGAAAACTTCTCACAATGATACTAAGATATGGCTTGGCCTTTTTAAACCCTTCTCAAGTAAGCAGTGGATTCTCTAACTACACAACAGTGGAAAGCTGATGCCGAGGACTTCCCTGGTGGTCCGATGATTGAGAACTCACCTTCCAATACAGGTGATGAAGATTCAAACCCTGGTCAGGGAACTAAGATCCCACATTCCATGGGGCAGCTAAGCCCACGTGAGGCAACTAGAGAGCCCACGAGCCGCAACGGGAGAGCCCACGAGCCGCAATGGGAGAGCCCACGAGCTGCAACGCGACAGCCCACGAGCCGCAACTGGAGAGCCCACGAGCCGCAACTGGAGAGCCCACGAGCCGCAAGGAGAGACCCCATGAGCCGCAACGAGAGAGACCATGAACTGCAACTACTAAGCCTGTGCACTGAAACAAAGACCCAGCAGGGTCAGAATAAAAATTATTTCTAAAAAAAGAAAGCAGATGCCCTTGAGAGCCCAGATATCTGAGTAACGGGATCCACGTCAATTTCTAATGTATTCATAAATTATAACAAACATGACGATGTTCATTTAAAAAACCACGCCAAGTGATTAAGATGGGCATGGTATTTGATGAGAGCTTCTATAATCTGGGAAACTCAAACAGGACACTTCTTCCTAACGATTATGAAACACTGAGGTTCTGCACGTGTCTAAAATTACAGGAGGTAAAGGGAAGGGGCTTGGGCACAAACGTGGGAAGAGAAACTAAGCCTTTTTTTTTTTTAAGCTAAAGATCAAGCTTACATTTTCAGCTTGAAATGTATGAAAATAATTATTGTTATTTTGTTGTTCTTCTTTATTGTTCTTGTTGTTCTTCAGTATTGTCGTTCTTCTTGATCATTTTAGTTTTCTTTCCTTATGTTCCTAACTCACTACATCCTGTTGTCTTATCATGATAACCTGCAAGGAGGAAGGCAGACAGGGTCACTGCGAAGCAGCCACACACAGGCTCTTAGTAAATACAGCGGGATAACGGTGACTGTGACAATGGGTCTTTTTTTCATTCCTGCACAGAAACAGAAGGGCTGCTGAGACGCCTGACAACTCTTAACTATGTATAAGATGGAGTTTAGGATTTTTCTAATCTGTAGCTACCTACTCTCACATTGGGTTTTTTGTTGCATAAAATATTAATAATGCCACTTCATCAGTTTACCAAATGGCATCTTGCTGTATTCAAAGGCGTGTTCATTACTCAAAAGACCATCTGTCTAAGAGCTCAACAGAAGGTTTAAATAATCACAATCTAGTGAAGAATGTATGGTCACATTATATCAAGTCAAATATTTACATTTCTCAGTATTTTAAATATGAACATTCCTACCCTGCCATCTATCACTAGTCAGCCTTAATTACTATGCCTTTTCTTTCTTTTCTTTTGTTATTTTTATTCTCTATATTTTCAAACTAATATAGAAATGGCAAGGATAGCTTTCACTCAGGCAAACAGGATTGCCAGTCACAAGAGTCTGTGCAGCCACTTCATTTAGACAAGAAATAATCCTAACAGCAGCAGTATTTTCAACCAGAAAAGCAGTTCAACAGTATCACACAAAGCACAAAAACATTTTAGAAAAACAGCTGATTCTGCCTTTCTCAGCATTAATAATTGTGGTCATTGTTGCTGCCGCTACAAGCAAAATCAGTTGCCGTCACAGTTCTGCTGGTCTCATCTCAAGGAATCCAACACCCCTGTCATCTTCGTAATGCAGATAATAGAACCCACTGCTGGGCAAACTCTCTTCCACCTGGGCAAGTGGTACAGGCAAGAAAACTCAAGAGGTAAATGGGTTAAAACAGACAAACCACAACAAACCAAAGTGCCTGTATTCAAAATGTCCTTTAAAATATTCAAAAACATGGATGGGACTTCCCTGAGGGTCCAGTGGTTAGGAGTCTGCCTTTCAATGCACGGAGGGCTTCCCTGGTGGCTCAGATGGTAAAGAATCTGTCTGCAATGCAGGAGACCAGGGTTCAGTCCCTGGTTCAGGAAGATACCCTGGAAAAGGGAATAGCTACCCACTCCAGTATTCTTGCCTAGAGTATTTCAAGGACAGAGGAGCCTGGTGGGCTACAGTCCATGGGGTTGCAAAGAGTCAGGCACCACCGAGCAATTAACACTTTTACATTTTACTTCACTTTTCTAATGCGGGGAGCTCAGATTCAATCCCTAGTCAGGGAAATAAGATCCCTCCCACATGCCATGGTACAACAAGGCCTGCATGCTCTAGAGCCCGTGGCCCACAGGTAGAGAATCCTGAACACCACACTGCAGCCCTTGTGCTGCAACAAGAGAAGTCCGCGTGCCACAACTAGAGAAAAGTCTGCACGCTGCAACAAAGACCCAGTGCAGCCAAAAAAAAAAGACTTCAGGAAAGAAGATTCAAGCATATGGAAATGGGGGGAAAGGGCAACATGGAAGAGGTGTTGTTAAATCAATTAATCAGGCTCCAGCTTACAGTAGCGAGTGTAGATGAGGAACAGCTACACAAAAACAGAAAACTGAGAGACAGGCAAAGACAAGCAGAAACCGCAAGGACTTCAGAAAACAAGCATCCTGAAAGGAAGGGGAATCCTCTTCCTTCCACCTATTACCCAGGTGGCCTTGGAGATACTACCCTGAATCTTTGAGCCAGCTTCCCCATTCATAAAGGAATAATAAAAGATGTGGTATGACAGGCAGGAAGATTCAATGAGATAATATGATGCCTGTGTTCGGCCCGCCAAAGAAAAAATTAAGTTGACTTCTTCTCTCATTTTCCCCTTGAACATGTTGTGCTTTTTAAATGACCCAGAACAACTTTTTCTCCACCTACAAGATGGAAAGGTGAGATCTGAGACACTAAACAGCTGAGGGTCTCTCATACCTTTAGTATCCAAGGACTAGAGGGACGCTGAGCGTGGGTGCTGGTGTGTTCACTGCTCCACGAGGTGCTGGGGGCAGACCACAAGCCTGGGTGCCCGGCAGCAAGCACCTGAGCGGGTGGTGGGAACAAGGCCCGGTGCCAGACTGGAGAGGCAGGCGGTCCTCACAGCGCGAGCCGTGAGAGGAAGGAGGCGCGGGTCCTGGGGCGCAGGGAGATGGGAGGGTGCCTCAAATAATGGTTCTACTCTACCTTCAAAGAGAGAAAAAGGGCAGCACACTCCAGGCCGGGCAAAGCCTCACAGAGGGGGATGGATAAACAGGTCTGGCCAGAGCAAATGATTCATGTTTAAGCGAACAGTAAAAGCTATGGCTAGAAAGACTATTTAGCAGAAGCGCTGAGCATTAATAGCAAGGTCAAGGAATTTTAACTTTATCTTGAAAGCCCCAGGTTTTCAAGTCAGAGAAGCATTTCAATTATAAACAGTATTTAGCCCTATACCTGACAAAGAGGAATCAGTGATTAAAAAATAGCTTTCAAGGTCTTCCCTGGTGGGCCACTGGTTAAGACTTCACCTTCCAACATAGGGTGTATAGGTTACATCCTTGTTCAGGGAGCTAAGATACCACATGCCTGGAGGCCAAAAAAACAAAACATAAAACGGAAGCAATATTGTAACAAATTCAAGACTTTAAAAATGGTCCACATCAAAAAAAAAAAAAATAGCTTTCATCAGTGTCAATAACAACATGCCTATAAATAACATCACATTTTTCTTGACTCCTGAGGTATAAAGCTGAAACCAAGAGAGTGTGGCTCTCACGGATTTCGTAAGCATTTGCTGAGTACAAGAATGCATAAATAAATGGATTATCCCAGGAAATGGTGTCAGGGGAAGAAAACAGGAGAAAGAAGAGGGGAAGAGACAGGACCGATGAAATGGACAGTGAATTCCTGGTAGTAACACACTCCAGGGGACACAGCAGTGCAATTCCTCACCCCAGGCCCAGCTCCAGATGGAAGGTCGCCGCACTGCCCAGGGAAAGAAGCCCACCCAGACGGTGACACAGGCAGGGCCACACTAGTTACTATATTTACATTCTTCCCCTCTCTGGCAATTATCCAATGTTTTCCTCTTCTCGCAAGCAGGCATGCATACCTGCTAAGTCACTTCAGTTGAACTGGACTCTGCGACCTCATAGACTGCAGCCTGCCAGGCTCCAATGTCCTTGGGATTCTCCAGGCAAAAATGCTGGAGTGGGTCGTCATGCCCTTCTCCAGGGGATCTTTCAGACCCAGGGATCAAACCATGTCTCTTAAGTCTTCTGCATTAGCAAGTGGGTTCTTTACCACTAGCAGCACCTGGTAAGCCATTTCCTCCCCTTACAAATGTATATAATATACATATATATCAGTTCAGTTCAGTCACTCAGTCCAGTCTGACTCTTTGCGAACCCCTGAACTGCAGCACGGCAGGTTTCCATGTCCATCACCAACTCCCGGAACTTACTCAACTCATGTCCATTGAGTCGGTGATGCCATCCAACCATCTTATCCTCTCTCATCCCCTTCTCCTCCCACCTTCAATCTTTCCCAGCATCAGGGTCTTTTCCAATGAGTCAGTTCTTCATATCAGGTGGCCAAAGTATTGGAGCTTCAGCTTCAGCATCAGTCCTTCCAATGAATAATCAGGACTGATTTCCTTTAGGATGGACTGATTGGATATCCTTACAATCCAACAGACTCTCAAGAGTCTCCTCCTACACCACAGTTCAAAAGCATCGGTTCTTTGGTACTCAGCTTTCTTTATAGTCCAAATCTCACATCCATGCCTGACTGCTGGAGAAACCATAGCTTTGACTAGATGGACCTTTGTTGGCAAAGTAATATCTCTGCTGTCTAGGTTGGTCATAGACTTTCTTCCAAGGAGGAAGCGTCTTTTAATTTCATGGCTGCAGTCACCCATCTACAGTGATTTTGGAGCCCAGAAAAATTAAGTCAGTCACTGTTTCCACTGTTTCCCCATCTATTTGCCATGAAGTGATGGGACCGGATGCCATGATCTTAGTTTTCTGAATGTTGAGCTTTAAGCCAACTTTTCCACTCTCCTCTTTTACTTTCATCAAGAGGCTCTTTAGTTCTTCTTCACTTTCTGCCATAAGGGTGATGTCATCTGCATATCTGAGATTACTGATATTTCTCCCAGCAATCTTGATTCCAGCCTGTGCTTCATCCAGTCTGGCATTTTGCATGATGTACTCTGCATGTAAGTTAAATAAGCAGAGTGACAATGTACAACCTTGATGTACTCCTTTCCCGATTTGGAACCAGTCTGTTGTTCCATGTACAGTTCTAACTGTTGCTTCTTGACCTGCATACAGATTTCTCAGAGGCAGGTCAGGCGGTCTGGTATTCTCATCTCTTGGAGAACTTTCCACAGTTTGTTGTGATCCACACAGTCAAAGACTTTGGCTTAGTCAATAAAGCAGAAGTAGGTGTTTTTCTGGAACTGTCTTGCTTTTTCGATGATCCAACAGATGTTGGCAATTTGATCTCTGGTTCCTTTGGCTTTTCTTAATCCAGCTTCAACATCTAGAAGCTCACAGTTCACGTACTGTTGAAGCCTGGCTTAGAGAATTTTGAGCATCACTTTGCTAGCATGTGAGATGAGTGCAATTGTGCAGTAGTCTGAGCATTCTTTGGCATTGCCTTTCTTTGGGATTGGAATGAAAACTGACATTTTCCAGTCCTGTGGCCACTGCTGAGTCTTCCAAATTTGCTGGCATATCAAGTGAAGCACTTTCACGGCATCATCTTTTAGGACTTCAAATAGCTCAACTGGAATTCCATTACCTCCACTAGCTTTGCTCATAATGACGCTTCCTAAGGCCCACCTGACTTCCCATTCCAGGATGTCTGGTTCTACGTGCGTGGTCACACCATCGTGCCTATCTGGGTCATGAAGATCTTTTTTGTATAGTTCTTCTGTGTATTATTGCCACCTCTTCTTAATATTTTCTGCTTCTGTTACGTCCATACCATTTCTGTCCTTTATTATGTCCATCTTTGCATGAAATGGTCCCTTGGGATCTCTAATTTTCTTGAATATTAGAGAATATATATGTTTAAATCCTCTTCAACTATAAAACTCACTTTAAAATTTGACCTCTGTAAATATTTCCTCTCCCTGTTATCAGACTCTGAATTTCTAGCATACACATAACATTTCCATTGACTATGGAGCTACAGCCATCAATGAGTGACCACAATAAAAATTTTCTGATTAAGAACAGATAAGGCATCAACAAAGTCAAACTTCCACTAACCTCTTCATTCCTGAACTCAGGCATTCATTAAGCATTTACTAATGGGAAAGGCCCCATGGCAAGCGGTGAATGATACATAAACCAAAGGCTCTGACTTAAGGAAACTTACAATCCACTCAAGCAGGCAAGATGAACAAAGGAATCTTCCCACAACACTGCTTTCAGTTTCTTCTCTAGAGAATATGAGTTTTTTTTTTCCCCCAACAGAGTAACTATTGAGGACCGAAATGGATACATTCGATTTTCAGTTTCTATCTTGATTTCCTGTCTGTACTTCTGAGTGACAGATGTTAACAAATGCAAAAATTATTTAAATGCAGTTATCAGAGAAAGTCAGAAAAGGAGAAATCTCTAAGTAAAATAAAGCACATCACTGGCAAGATTGCTTTGGAACTTCAGTAACAGGACAAAGATGTTCCAGTGAGAGACTGGCTCACACAGGAGAAGTCACAGCAAGGGGTTCTGCTAAAAGAAGGGATTATGAAATAGAATATTTACATTCAAAGTTCTATTTTTTACAAATTAACCTTAATCCAACCTCTCAAATAAGGGCACCTTCAATAGAAAAACCCTTTTTACAAAGCTTACCTCAAATTAGTTTCCTTTATTCTCTCTCAGGATAATGTTTCAATTTCTCTGCAGTTTGCTTTTGCAAGAAGGCTGGTCTAATGAAGAATGAAACAATTGCTTGAAACAATTACTTATTTCAAGGAGTGCGCCATTTATGTAACGCAGACATATTTTGACACTATGGCACACGCAGGGATGTTTTTCTTTCTAGAAACGGGATCTACAGCCAGGCATGTTTGGGGTGCACCCTGGCCCTGCAGCTGTCACAGCGAGCTGGATGTCGTCCCCAGGCATTCCACAGAGTTTCTCAGTTTAATTTTAACTAACAGACTAAAAAAGTTCCACTTATTTTTATTAAACTAGCAATGGGGAAATAATTGCCCCAACAATGAGAGTCTATGTGAGCGAGGCTGCAAACCATCCACAAGTGTCTGTAATTAGCAAAACCAAAAGTCCTCTTTTCTCTCCCTAGTAAGTATTTGACTTGCACCCTTATAATAAGTGCCTATGGAAGAAAAGCACGTAAGTTAAACCAGAAACTGCACTTACAAATGGATGCCCAGGGACTTCCCCGGCGGTCCAGTGGTTAAGACTCCGAGCTTTCAATGCAGGGGGTGAGGGTTCAGTCCGTGATTGAGGAACTAAGATCCCACATGCCCCGAGGTGTGGCCCAAAACAAAACAAAAGGATGTACAGTCATTAGTCAATGCTGCCCGAGGCTTTTGCTTGAAAGTCAGATATAACACAAACTCTAAAACTCAAGGCTCTAAATCGCAGAGCACGTGCTCATCAGTACTGGGGAAACAGGCAACACTGCACTGAACAAAGGAAATTGTCCAGAGAAATGTGTGTTGTCTTGTAGTTGTGGTATCCCCAAGACAAATTTAAACAGGAAGGTGTTTAGACTCAAAAACGCACCCCTGTGGTATGCAGGCCAGGGCTGGAAAGCAGGCATTTCTGGAGGCAACCCGACTCACAATGACCCTGATCCTAACTAATCCTAACTTGGGGCTAGAGAATCCACAGAACACTCTCCAAACTTAACGCCCCTACAAGGGTGAGCATGGAGACCCCACTCTGCCCACGTCCTGAAGACAGGCTCTAACCACATGCCGCAGTCCGCAGACCCTTCCACTGCTCTGCCATACACAGGCTCTCGCGGAAATACCTCCAAGACAGAGAAGACAGCCATATATAATCCAGCTTTTTCAACGCCCTCCAACAAAGCCGCCCAACTGCCAATGTAATCTAATAATTAGCATATGTAAGGATAAAACTCTAGACCATGACATCAGCCTCACAGAAAATCAGCAGATTCGAAAAAGCACCAACTAGCCCACTGGGTCTTTGGGAATTCCAAATAAATGAAAGGATGAAAAGGACAGAACAGCAGGAGAGAGTGGACCACAGTCTCAGTCCTAGAAAACACCAAAAACCATTTCTAAATGAAGCCATTCTATGAATTCTCCATTGTAGAAGAGTGTGGGGGCGGGGGGGGGGGGGTGTCCATCCATCACAAGGGTATTAACTAAAAACCTGCTTCCCTGGCAACGATGTCCTTGAACAGCATTCTGCAGCAGAGACAAGCCCAAGTAAAAGCAGAGGACTGTCAACAGGTCAAGGATCGCCTCCACATGGTGAGCGTCCCTGAGGAGCTAACATGGGATTTCTTAGCCACGACATTCCAACCAAAGATAGCACAAGCGCTCGGTCTGAAGCACTGGCCTCAAGAATTCAGGGTCCGCTGCGCTGTCAAAGACATTTCATGTGCAGACTGTGATTAAAGCTGATAACCTGGCCTGTTCTAGAAACTAACAAAGGAATGTGTGTGCTTCGTCACTCAGTCGTGTCCAACTCTTCGTGACCCCCTGGACTGTAGCCCACCAGACTTCTCTGTCCATGGGATTTTTCAGGTAAGAATACTGGAATGGGATGCCATTTCCTCTCCAGAGGAAATTTTCCTAAACCAGGGATCAACCCCACATCTCCTGCATCTCCTGCCCTGGCAGGCAGATTCTTTACCACTGTACCAACAAAAGAATGAACTGAACTAAGCCAAACCGAGTCTCTATCATCAAGGCTTAAGCTGGTAGACCCTCCAATTCTCCTCCACATCGATTTCAATGCCGGCCCCAGGTCAGTGTCGGGGCCCCAAGGCTTTTTATAGGTGGTGGGGCTGCCACTGTTGCTCAAGCAGAGATATCCAACTGGTGAATATTATTCACTTTTTATTTTTTTTTAATTTAGTTTTACTTTTTTGGCCATCCCCACGGCATGTGGAATCTTTAGTTCCCCAACCAGGGACAGAACCCAGGCCCCCTGCAAAGGAAGCGGGGAGTCTGCATCACTGGATCACCAGGGAGCTCCTCCACTTACCTTTAAAAAGAGAGACTGAAACCCAAAACTTCCCTTCCCTCCCGCCAGTGATAGGTAGGGCCACAGTGCAGTGTTAACACACCAGGTGAAAATTAACTCTGTAAATGGGCTCGAAATGCTGCAGACCCTAACAGGAATATGACCCCTGCCACTTAGAAGGCAGCTATAAATGGGACACAAACTTCATCCAGATAGGGGAAAACTGGGTAGGTAAGTGTGTAGTTCAGAGACAGAAACAAGATAAAGTCCAGAGAAAGGATGTGTCACCAGGAGCTATTTTCAATCACACTTGAGAATCTGGAACTTCTGCTTTGTAAAACATTTTACTGTCTCTTCTACAAACAGTTTTTTAAAAATAGAAGACTGAAAGGCCCAGAGCTAACGAACACGGGGCTCAGACTTAGGTCTGCAAAACAACAGACAAGATGACTTAGCCAAAAAAGTTAGCACACTTCTTTTAAAAAGTTCATTTCATGGGAGGAGGACTCAGGATGGAGGGGACACATATTTACCTCACAGCCAATTCATACACATGTATGGCAAAAACCATCACAGTATTGCAAAGTAATTATCTTCCAATTAAATAAATAATTTTTTTAAAGGTCACTTCATTTCCATTTTTTAGATCCAGACACCAAATTTCAAAGAGTACAGAATGGAGGAAATCAGAATAGCCAAGAGAGATACAAAAGAGACACTTATGACCACTCTGGGACCACAGTCAAGAATGGAGAGAAAATCCTACATCCAACAAACATAAATTTCCACCTGTGCTCCATCAGCAAAAGATGAACAAATACTAAAGACAACCGCTAAATAAAGGAAAAGGGCAGAAGGAGGTGAGAGGCTGGCAAGGTCAGTGCCTGTCAAATCCACCAGAGGTGCTGGTGGTAAAGTCCACTGAACAGAATCAGGAGGCTTACAGGATGGACAGGAGGACATAACACATTGAATGCCAGCTTTGGTCCAGGCTCCGTTTAAGGCATTCTATTTTAGGTAGGACGTCCAATGACGTACTTATCAACATCCCTGTTAAATGTGAGATAAGGGACTCAGAGTTTAGTTAGCTTTTCAGCTGTGGAAGCGACATACTATACTCCAGGAGTAGGTGTTTAATTTTAGTCTAGGGTCTACAAAATTCTTCTTATGTGTTTCTTCAATATGCATGCCATTGACTCTCCTAACCCCATAGGATGCTACTACACCCTACAAGACTATAACTTCAATCAGAAGTTCCAATCCCAGGGACTTCCCTGGTAATCCTGTGGTTAGGACTCTGCGCTTCCAATGCAGGGGGCCCGACTTCGATCCCTGGTCAGAGAACTAGATCCCACATGCCACAACTAAAGATCTCGCATGCTGCAATTAAGGTCTGGCACAGCCAAGTAAATAAATAAGTATAAAGATCTTTTTAAAAAAAAGAATCTCCGCTCGCTACCACTGAGCCCTGGTTACCCCAAACCCTAGGCACTTCAGACTTCCCTATATTTGGCAGGAACATTTTCTCTCCAGGCAATGAGTCTTTCCTGTGTTCTTACCACCTCTGGGACCGTGGCTCTCACCCACTTTGTATCCTGGCAAACATTACCCAACATCATTACTTATTTATTTACATGTTATCTGTCCCCCTGCTAGACTAAGAATCTAGAAAGCAGAGAAAGCTATTCAATTTCATATTCTCTCACTGTGCCTAACAAGGTAGCTGGCACAGTGAAAATGCAAAAACAAAAACCAACCAACAAACAAAAACTGTCAGCTGAACGAAACAATGCCAGGCAGCCCAGAGCGGGCGAGTGTCACCAAGCCAAACACCCTGCACCAGCAGGACACGAAGCGCTACGTGACCAGATGACAGACAAACCCCACATTCACAACACTCAGGCAGAATGTGTTTATATAAACTGTCATATCCACATCAATGAAGCAATGTTGGTATGGAGAGCAAGCCAAAACAAAAGCACAGCCCTACTGGAAAAAGTGACACGTCATAACAACATTGTTCCAACAGAACCCTACCTGGAAACTGGCGGTCATGGGCTTTCATCTGGAACACAGAACCTTTCCCAGAGACATGAGAAGCAAGGGGATCCATCACCCCCACTCCACCACCACCACCAAGAGTCAAATTTAAAAGAACAAGAAGCCTTGAGGCCTGTAAAATTTAACTGTTAAAGGTCTAAATAATGTCAAAATATAATTAAAGAAAGAGTTTTGGCCAAGGAATGGAGATATGGTGAAAGAAGAAACCTATAGCAAATTCTAGCATCCATGGGCAAAGGACCTAATCAGAGTGGAAAGGGTTAGTTGCTCAGTCGTGTCTGACTCTTTGCAACCCCATGGACTGTAGCCCGCCAGACTCTTCCATCCATGGAATTCTCCGGGCAAGAATACTGGAGTGAGTTGCCATTCCCTTCTCCAGGGGGGTCTTCCCGACCCAGAGACCAACCCTAGGTCTCCTACATGCAGGCAGATTCTTTACCATCTGACACACCAGGGAAGCCCACTAGACAGGGTACCCCCTCTTAATTGTCTCTACAGGATTCAGCAATCCTTCAGTTCACCCCTCTCCCCTGTTCCCACTGCAAAGGTGCCCAGCAACCTTCCGACCTCTGCCTACCTGCAGGCAGTGAACATGGGGACCAAGAAGAGGTCAGCATTCAGGGTCCCATGACGGTTATATTTACTTTTGTAAATTACTAATCAGGCATCTTTGGTGCATACTCAGCTTAGTGAACACGGTTAATGTGATTATGGGTCTGAGATGATGAAAAAACTGGGTCTGAGAGTGTGCTGGGAAAAATTTGTTTTGTCTTTTTCCTGAATGCCAAATAACGAATATTACCCACAAGAGTCTTCTGAAAGAGTTGGCGGGCACTTTGGTTGGCTGACGCACCATTCTGCATACTTACGCATGTTCTCCTCAAATTGCTACACCGTGTCAAAGGAGTTTTACTGAGGGTAATCACTCTCGGTCAACAGTAGTTTTTACAAAAGAGAAAACAATCTGCTCAGCAAGACTCACCATCCTAATGTAAACCAGACTCTTCACCTCTCAGGGTAGAAATGTCACTGAAACAAGTTTGGCTTCACCAGTATGAAATTAATAGTGCTGGGGCTGAGCTGAGGCTAATTTCTGCAAAATTTAATTTGCAAAAACCAGCCCAAGGCTACCATGATATAAATTCCCTTGATGTGTTAATTTCACACTCTAGAGTCCGCATCCTACCAGTGGGGGGCGGGGGCGGGAGGGGGGAGGCGAGAGGAAAGGGGTGTCGATGATCTCCAGTTTGTAAAGTAGGGGAGGATCTGAATTCATCCAAGTTTCTGGACATCTGCAACATCAGCTGTCCAAGCCCCACAGGGAGTCAGAGCCCAGCTTCCCTCCTGCCAGCCCACAGGGGATGAAAAGGTGACACAGAAATCAGCCCAGTGAGGAAAACTACTTCATTATGCAGAGAACCATCACTGGGCACCAGCATCTCATTCGATAAACTTTTCCTTGACATCTTCATACAAAAGGGATGTTCCAGATACAGGCAAATAATGAGATAAACTCAGCTCAGCCGGATCCAATAGATGCAGAGTGCTTTGCATTCCACAGCCAAACGCACAGGCCTGGTAGGAAGTACAACCCTGGGACTTACCTGGTGGTCCAGCATTTAAGACTCTGCACATCCACTGCAGGAGCCACAGGTACGATCCCCGGTCAAGGAACTAAGATACCACATGCCGTCGAGCAACTAGCCCACAATTACTGAGCCCGAGCCGCAACTAGAGAGCCTGTGCGCTCCAGAGCCCACGTTCCACAACGAAAGAAGCCCACCACAATGAAGACCCAGGGCAGCCAAAATAAAATAAAAAATACATTGTGAGTCTTACACAGTTCCTCACATGTATAACAAGTCAGTTGATACAGACATTTCCTATATGGACCAAGTCTCTAGGAGCTACATCACAATCTCAATGTTACCAAGGTCAAGTCAGGCAAATACGAGTTCCTGGACCTTTCTTTCACC
Organism: Cervus canadensis; assembly: GCF_019320065.1. Classification (NCBI taxonomy): domain Eukaryota; kingdom Metazoa; phylum Chordata; class Mammalia; order Artiodactyla; family Cervidae; genus Cervus; species Cervus canadensis. The sequence goes on along the minus strand of NC_057393.1, from coordinate 87,819,035 downwards.
TTTTAATGACATAAATGCCCACCTCGTCCTCCTAGACTGTCTTCCCAACTCCATGTCATAGGGTAAAGGAAATAGAGGTTTCACATAAATTTCAAGAAGTAAGCTTTGCTTATTTTAAGTGAATTTGTAATATGCACCTGGTCTGTCACTACGTCATCAGAATAAGGACTACATTTAGGCCTTGACTGGCTGGATTCTGAAGGGCCCCTGTTATGATCCTGCTTTATTGTATAAAACTTGCTAATGACCTCTGGGAGATGGTGAAGGACAGGGAAGCCTGGCGTGCTGTAGTCCACGGGGTCGCAAAGAGTTGGACACAACTTAGCAACTGAATCCTTCAGCAGGCAAAGTAACCAAAGCCCCACTCAACACAAACATGAGACCACAGCAAGGACCAAGTAATACACTTGACAGCAAGTCTCTCATTGTACAAGGATTCAAGCTGGACCTTACACTGGTTACCTTTGAGTCTGGTCCTAGGTTGGCTGAATACAGAGATCACACAGTCATCCCACGTCCCTCCCTGTCAGAGATGGAAAATAAATGAGCAGGAGAGCATCCTGTGCATCCAGGAGACACAGCCCAGTGATCCTGCTGGTTGTTTCTGCCACATCTACAAACACAGGAACAGAGGACAGTCCTCCCCTGTGACCGGCAGAGCTTAGGCGGGACCCTGCCTAAGTTCCTTATCACCCTGGGCTCGGAAGGCCCCGGCTATACAGTGGTACTCCAAATGACAAGACAATTCCCAAACATGCAAAGGTCCACTCGGATGACTGCAGGAGAAGGATCCTATTTACAATACGAGCCTCCATCTTAACCTCCTCAACCAGAACCCAGGGGCAGGAGAGAAGCGGACATGGGGAAGTGTGTGGAGGGGGCCTGGAAATGGCTAGTTCAAAACAGACCTCAGATGGGACTTCCCCAGCAGTCCAGTGGTTAAGACTCTGCACTTTCCCTGCAGGGGGCACACATGGGTTCAATCCCTGGTCAGGAACTAAGATCCCACACGCCACAGACCAAAAAAAGACCTCAAGTAGTGAGCAAGATTGGAAATGACTAGACTCCTTCAGGGGCTTCCCAGGTGGCGCTAGTGGTAAAGAATTCGCCTGCCAATGCAGGAGACCTAAGAGTCATGGGTTCAATCCCTGGGTTGGGAATATCCCCTAGAGGCGGGCATGGCGACCTACCCCAGTCTTCTCACCTGAAGAATCCCATGGACAAAGGAGCCTGGTGGACTATGGTCCATAGGGTTGCAGAGAGTCAACACAACTGAAGCGACTTAGCAGGCAAGCAGGCCCGTTCAGGGATGGAGGCGAAAGGCGGCCAGAAAGTCAGCCCCTGCAGAGGCTCCAGTGCTCCTACCTCTCCAGAGACTCTGATAGGATAACCATGGCGCTAACAGGGGAGAGCTGCCCAAATCGGCAACAACCCCCCAGGGAGGTTTGAAGGGTACCAGATCCTAGCACAATACTGATGAGACGCAGTAGGGGAAGTGACCCACATGTATCTGCGAAAACCAAAACACTCCCTTTATCAAGACAGGCCAGGCCTATCCCTAAGGATAGGACATGGATAGGACCTAGGACATGGATCCTAACAGCACAGTTCGAGTGCCAAGAAGAATCACACATTTATAAGGTTGACACAAAGGAGTTAACACCATCCCTGTTAATCGTGCATGTTGTCAAAGATAAGCTGGAGTTTACCCATCACCAAGCACTAGGGAAGGGAATCTTCACTTGGCTAACTGCCTGGTAGAAAACGAGTATGGGAGTGAACTTGACGAAGATACGTCCTTTAAAAAGTCAAAGCCATCTAGGGGCAACTCTAATACACTGCCTATTATAGCATTTTAATGAAGAGAGATAGAGAAAAGGAAGAAAAGAATCACAAACAATATCCACTCTATCATGCGGACACATGGAGGGGATCACATTATTTCACAATGAGCAATTGTTCTTCCACTACATAGTAACCTGTGCTTCTGCCTCATAATGGATGGATGCATACTCCTGAGACTGGATTAGGAACCAGTAAGCTCTGACTGTCATTTTTAAAACAAATTTACAACAACATCACACTGGCTTGATCTGTTTAATCCCACTTGTTAAGCAGACCCAGACAAGGGGATCCCCTCGACGGAGGAAAACACATCTTTTTAAACAGAGACTCAAAAATAAGAAAATGCTTCATGAATTCACTTTCCCCCCCAGCACTATGAACTATGCATATTTTAGCACATTTTAAAAGGAAAAGGAGAAAAAATAAAAACTAGCAACCCAACATACACCTGTGAAACTCTATGTCTGGAGAGCAGGGGCAGGGAGGAGAACTACACAGACATCTGGCATCACCTGTCAGGCTGCCAAACCACTGTATTTTGAAGCTATTCAGACGCTTTCTAAAGAAGAAACAACAACAACAAAAAAATCCAACATGACTGAACTGGGAGGCGGGAGAGCCTACTTGTAACTCAGCCCTTGTCAGACAAAATCCAGCAGCCTCAAAAGGTTCAATAGCCTTTTTATAAAGCTATTGTGTGGGTTAGTGCCTAAAAATAGTACAGTTCAGCAAGCAGATCACAAGGAGGAATCACCTCTACACATTCAACGTCCAAACAATAGACAAAGTGGTGGGAAGAACACCAAATGCACTCGGGGGCAGTACAAGCCCCCGCGGTTGCCTCCCTCCCTGGATTCCTCACCTTGTCCAAACACCCAGCAAACCAATTTAGCCCAACAGCCTGCACAGGAAAATGGGGGGGGGGGGGTGTCACCTTTACGTGTGTGCATTCGCTCAGTCGTGTCTGGCTCTGCGACCCCATGGACTGTAGCCAGTCAGGCTCCTCTGTTCATAGGATTTTCCAGGCAGGAATACTGGGGTGGGTTGCCATTTCCCACTCCAGGGCATCTTCCCGACCCAGGGATTCAACCTGTGTCTCTTTGCATTTCTTACACTGGCAGGCAGACTCTTTACCACTGCACCACCTGTCACCTCTAGGAGATCTTTTTCCCCCACATACACAGATATGAAAGTGAGGACCACATCATCGCGATTATTGCCTGTACTCCTTCCATAGGCCCTTACACTAAAGCAGAGTTCTCAGTCTTCACTTTAAGTGTATCAGAATCATCTGCGGAAGTCTTGAAAGATACAGATATCAGAAATTCAGTTTCCAATTCAGTTTTTAAGTATCAGGGTTAAATACCTGACAATTTTAAAAGCTTCTCTGGTGAGGCTAAGAACCACTGCTTAAGACAACAAAGTTTTTATGCCAAGTCAGGTCCATTGCCCACCAGGCTCCTCTGTCCATGGGGTTTCCCAGGCAAGAACACTGGAGTGGGTTGCCATTTCCTTCTCCAGGGGATCTTCCCAACCCAGGGATTGAACCCGTGTCTCCTACATCAGCAGAAATATTCTTTACCACTGAGACACCAGGGAAGCCACCCAAGGTGAGGGGAAGCCAACAAAACCCTAGAAGGTGGGGGTAAGTGTCATCCCCAAACTGGGCTCACCTCTGTGAGTACAGACACGATCAAGTCAAAGCATGGGAGAAGGAAGGATTTATAATTACTCACAAGAAATAAAGAGAACACTGGGATCCTTCCCAAACCAGTGTCTCCCTGGAGAGAAAAATTGAGAAATTTTAAGCCAAGGGTACATGCAAGTTCATGAAGGGGCTTGAGTAGAGGAGAATTCAGCATAGAACTGGGGCAAAAGTCAAGAGAGTCCAAGCTTTAACTGATGAAGTCTGAAGGGTCAGCATCAGCATTCCACCCTCCAACTGAATGGGCGTTAGTTTCTGCAGAACTCAAAGGCGTAGGGAACCAGGACCCTGCCCCAGGGGGGTCAACTGTTTCCTTTCTTTTTAAAACATTTTATGTATTTATTTTGGGCTGGGCTGGGTCTCCACTGTTGCGTGAGGGCTTTCTCTGGCAAGTGGGCTCCTCATCGTGGTGGCTTCTCTGGCTGCCAAGCGCGGGCTCTGAAGCGGGCGGCCTCAGTAGTTGTGGCACACAGGCTTAGTGGCTCCACGGCATGTGGGGTCCTCCAGGACCAGGAATGGAACCCACGTCTCCTGCATCCTTGGGAAGGCAGGTCCTTCCCAACAGGGAAATCCGACACTATTGTTTTGGCTACCCACTCCAGTATTCTGGCCTGGAGAATTCCATGGATGCTATAGTCCGTGGGGTCACAAAGAGTCAGACGTGACTGAGCAACTTTCAGTTCACTTCACTTCCCTAGTTTCTGCATCTCCTCCCTTAATCACTGAGGCCTGTTCAAGGGCAAGCATTGTGGCCCGGCTTAGGTCACAAACTAGGTTAGGCGAAAATGGGTTCTCATGTCGAGAATAGCATTCCTGGCTCTCTTTCTCCAGGGACCCCTAACCCTTCTGCTTACATAAGCACCAGGGATTAATCCTGCAAAGGATGGACCACCCAGAGGCCACAAGTGCTGCTCTTCTAGAAACCACTGCTGGACAGAATAAAAATCAAGCCACAACAGGCAGCTTCCAAAAACTCAGATAATATCATGAGAACATGAAAAAACTAAAATCCAAATTTTAATTCTCCTTAATCTCTGATTTTAATTTGGCATTTGCCTTTTCCTTCCTTTTTTCTCAATATATTTATAAAAAGGGGATTCTACAAGGGCGTCCTTGTGGCTCAGACAACAAAGAACGCACCTGCAGTGAAGGAAACGCAGGTTCAATCCCCAGGTCTGGAAGATCTCCTGGAGGAAGGCATGGCAACCCACTCCGGTATTCTTGCCTGGAAAATCTCATGGACAGAGGGACCTGGCGGGCTACAGTTCATGGGGTCTCACAGTGAGCAACAACAACCATAGAGTTTTATTGTGGGGAGGATAAAGCTGAGAGGGGGAAAATAAATAATAGTGTTTTACAAAGGGACTTAAGTACATTTATCAGATAAATCAAAAGGAAATTAATAAAATAGCTAAATCAGTTATAACAAACACTGCCTCAATGAATTCAAATAAAAATCTTATGATAAGTTATCATCTCCATTTTGCCCATATCCAAACTGTGACATGTAAAAGGTTAAGTGAATTGCCCAAGGTGGTAAGACAGGAAAGGAGCAGGGCACAATCTTTGAAAGAATGACCTAACCCAAGGAAACACAAACTGACTAGAACCAAAGAGGTCCACGATGGCAGATGAGTTGACTCCCACTAGACCTTGAGCCTCAGTATATGCTCACTGTAACCCATCAGCAAGCTAAGGGGCACCCCCATCGGTGCCATGACAGGTCTAAGGCCCGCCATAAAAGGGCAAAAAGTGGGTGGTGGCCCAACTGCTGGAAATCCCCACCCCTTCCTCAGAATAGCTGAAATGCCTCCCCCATTCATCAGCCTATGAAGTTAGCCACCCCTATAAAAACCGACAGCCCCACACCCTGGTGCGGCTCTCACCTTTTGCAGTGGCCCACACTGTCTACGCAGGGTGTTTCCTCCCTGAATAAATCTTCTTTCACATTAATACGGCTCACTCTTGAATTCTTTCCCACACAAAGCCAAGAAACCACGCTTGGCAGCCGTCCCAGGGACTCTGACATGAGCTGGAACCTGACCATCCTTCTGTCTTTTCAGCAACAGTGACATTAAGTTAATAAGCTCACCACCTGGACAGCAAACCCTGTTGTTGTCCAACCTTAAAACGAAGGTTCTTTAGGGTTCTTGTCACTAAACTGTGTTTTTCCACCAAGTCCATTTTCCAGATGTTTGTCTACAAATCCACGGGAGTCGGCTCGGGCAACCGAGAGCTCGAATTTCCTGAGGTGTCTGGGTCACCTCTGTCCTTGGAGTACCCTCACCGACAGGGTGGGAAGCAACCTCAGAGCTGCTCCCACTGAAGGAAGAGCAGCTTGAAACAGAAAGGGCTTGCAGCTGCCTTACCACACTGAGGAGCAGACAGAACCGAGGAACCTGATTCTTACAATGCGTTCAGGGGCTTCCCTGGGGGTCCAGTGTTTAAGAATCCATATTCCAGCGCAAGGGACACAGGTTCAATACCTGGTCAGGGAACCGAGACCCCACACGCCTCACAGGGCAACTAAGCCTACAGGCCACAACTAGAGAAGCCAGAGCATCACAACCAGAGAGACGCTTCAGTGCCGCAGCAGCCAAGAAAAACCACGTTCACATGTGTTAGCAGGTTACTAAATACAGATACTTGGGACATTTCACCAAACGGGTGGGCTCTCCTCCTTCCTCTAAACTCCTTTCCAGAAGGGAAGGCTGCCATGCCTTGACGCCTACTGTGTCTCAAGGTGTAAGGGGACAAAGGGGCCTCATCTACAGCCTCCCAGGTCACAGAAAATGTAGGGCAGGAGGACTGTGGAATTTGGAGTGATTCTCAGAGGGGACAGTTGCTTTGCTTCTCTGCTTTTATCAGACATTCTACTAATTACCAGCGAAAGTTGTTTTTATCAAGGAAAAACAATATTTTACCTTAGAATCCAGATCTTCCAATGTGGAACACTTCCATTGAAATCTTCCACTGATATTTTCTCCAAAGAGTAATGTTTAATGAAAACAAAGGAGGTGGTCCAGTGGTTAAGAATTCGCCTTATGATGCAGAGGATGTTAGTTCGATTCTGGTCAGGGAAATAAGATCCCACACCTAGCCTGCGAGCCACAGCTAGAGAGAAGCTTGTGTGCCACAGACAAGACCAGACACAGCCAAATAAATAAATTTAAAAAAAATTTTTTTAATAAACAAAGGAAAGAAAACTTACAAAACTACATGTTCTCTAAAAAAGCCATGTTGACTCTCAGGTTCCTGAACCAAGATGGGTGTGAGCAGCCTGTCACCAAGGGAATAAAGTCTTTACAGCCCAGAACTGTGGGTGTTTTCTGAGTAGTAACGCTGTAGATAGCACACGCAATGTCTGACATAATGCATTTTAAATATTTCCTAATGATAATCCCTAATACACTGACATTCATATTGGTCACATTCACCCTTCAGAAATTGTGCCGAATTATCACTTAAACGGAGAAGCCACCAAAAGCCCAGCGAAGCTGTCAAAGGTCTGGTCCTCATCACCCGTAAGGACAAGTGTGTTTTGAGAGGCTTGATACAAGTGGGTCTTCAGGCTGTGGGCGGGTCATTCACTCAGCATTCACTGCAGTTTCAGAACATGCAAAAATTGTTCCATGTTATTCCACCACACATCCTTAACGTGATGTTAGGATTCCATTTGGTTTTACACAGTATCAGTAGGCTTATCTTTACAGATGATCAATATATGGCCATCTTATCAATCCGACTGTACAAACTCTTCTTTCTGTTCTCATAGCTGCCTGCAGAAGAGATCACACTGGGAGATCTCTATAAGACTAAAGGGATGACTCAGCCTTCAACTGGACACCCTGCCTGGGGCCACGGTCATAGTGAGTTGGGACAGCCCAGGTCCTCAGGGCTCCATAACTGACTAGTTCTGTGACCTTGAACAAACCATTTATGCTCGCTTGGACCCAGTTCCCTTATTTCTACAAGGGGAATGGTAATACCTACTTCAAAGCCGTTGGAACATGAAATGAGTACTAAACAGTACCTACCACATAGTAAAGAGAAAGCAGATAAAGCTGCAAGAACGTATAACCATAATTATTAGAAGAAAAAGGGAATGGGCTGCAGATACATTGCAATAAGACTATTTGATCATGAAGTCCCCCTCATGTGATCAAATTGATCAGAATTACATTTTAAGGGAAAAAATCATTTGTAATATAATGGGCACACTGTCATGTATTCAACCAGACAGAAATTAATGGGAAGAACAAGAAATTGGAAAATAGAGAAAGAAATCGCTAGTTGTGTCATTTTGTCCGTTGAAAAGAACAGTTCCGAGGGGCTTCCGTGGTGGCTCAGTGGTGCCTGCCAAGGCAGGAGACATGGGTTTGCTCCCTGCTCCGCAGAGATCCCACATGCTGCGGAGCAACTACACGTGTGCCCCAATGACTGAGCTTGTGCCCCAGGGCCCGGGGGCTGCAGCTACTGAGCCATGGACAAGTACCGCAACCGCTCAAGTGCACACAGCCTAGAGTCTGCGCCGCACAGTAAGACAGGCCACCACCGTGAGCAGCCCGCACACGTGCCGAGTGAGCACCCCACGCTGCAGCAACCGGAGAAACACCCACGCAGCGACAAAGACCCACCCAGCCAGAAGTTATTTAATTAAGTGACTGATTTTTTTTTTTTTTAAAGAAAAAGAATTCCTAGTACAAAGCAGGTTTGGTTTTGTGTTTTAAATCTGATTACCATGAACCAGTCCATGAGAAATCAAGGTGCTAGACCTATCAAATTCAGGACCAAATCCTATTCTATTCATCACCTGAAAACAAATGATGGGTTCAGGGAAAACAGAAAACTAATAAGCGTTCTCCCAGGCTTGGAAAGAGGAGGCCAGGAACCAGTAGGACTGGTCTTGGGCTACCAGGAGCAAGGCATCTTATGTGGGGGACTTTGCCTTGCCTGCCCTAAGCCCTTGGAGACCTCAGCAAATTCTCATAATCTCTGGGTGGCATGAAATCTGTCAAATCCTCTCTTTCTGCATATCCTTTTTTTTTTTTTTGCTGTGAATAAAGTACACCAAAATGGACATGTCTAAATGCAATCATTTGTCCACTGAAATGTGCATATTAAGTGCCCAGGACATGCCAGGAATCCTGGAGGGGTCATCTCAGCTCACCAGCACCATCTCAGCATCTGATGCCTACAGGATGTGAACCCTGTGTTAGAGCTACTTGTATATACTTTTTTCCTTCCCGTTAGGACTGTAAACTCTTGAAAGGGAAGGGCAGCACTTTAATCATCTTCTTCCCCTTGGCACCTACCAGAGGGTTCCACTTATAGAAATTATCCAATAAACAATTACTGAACCAAACACCCTCCAGGACACATGTAACCGGAGGATCCAGGGTTTCTCTCCCCTTAGGTCTTCAGATTTTAAGATTGTCTCCCTGAGGTGGGTGAGCCTTTCTAAATCTGGCTGCTAGTGGGATGTGAAATGAAATGTTTTTAAACATGATCTGGAAAATGTTAATTCCTCATTAACTTTCATGAATATAGGAGCAAAAAGACAAACCTGAGGATGAGATTAGTCTTCCACATAAGCTAATGCACTTCCTGATGCCCAAGCATCCCAGTTTCACCTCACTCTTGACATCTGGATCCTGACAACACATGGTATTGTTGCTGCCGTCAGCAAGCAAATGACGGCGCCCCCCAGCCCCTGACCCACCAGTGCTGTTTCCTAACATCAAATTGAGAAACTAGGCTTTTGATTCAGAAACTTGGGCAAGACCATGAGGAACCTAACAGTCTGAGAATGTTTTAAGTGAACGGAGACAAACAATGGCCCCTCTGGGGGCCCATGGAGCCTAGAACTCTACTGACCTTCACAAAGCCGGCCAAAACAGAAAAGGACAGGGTCACAAAGAAGCCTAGCGCCACCCTGACAATACTTATGTTCCTTCCAGAAAGGCAGGAGGTTGAATGTGAAGCTGAGAGCAGAGAAAGGAGGAACAAGATAACAGTCCAGGCATCAAAACAGCTGCTTTCTGATAAGAAGACGCCAAAGGAGTTAAAAAATTCTTACTAGACATCTGAAGGACAAATGAAATGCACACCAATATCACACCGTGGTACCGGCTGTCTCGGAAAAATTTTATTCATCTTCGTAAGAATAACAATTTGGAGCTCAGCCCAAATTTTTCTAAGTAATCCCTTAATGATCATAATTGACTTATCCCACATAACAAGTCTCCTAATCCTCTGATAAACAGGCTTCTAAGCCTGGATGAGGGTTAAGTAAGTTCTAACTTCATCAATGCGAAACGAGGACATGGAATGATAAAATGATCTATACGGGATTATGCAACGCCTCCCTTGTGGCTCAGCAGTAAAGAGTCTGCCTGCAATGCAGGAGATGCAGGTTCTATCCCTGGGTCGGGAAGATCCCCTGGAGAAGGAAATCGCAACCCACTCTAGTATTCTTTCCTGGAAAATTCCACGGACAGAGGAGCTTGGCAGGCTACAGTCCATGGGGTTGCAAAAGAGTTAGACACGACTTAGCAACTAAACAACAACAAAGCAGCTCATCAATTACAATGTTCTCATTATATATAAATGTATGAGAATAAAAGAGAAAATAAAAATGCAAAAGAGAAAATGAACGAGTCAAAACAAATGAACTCCACTCATATTTTTTTAAAACAGATTTGTTGATTAGATTTGCGATGTTGCCTTGAATTGGGTATAAAGATAAACCATGTTAAAACAACCCGATGAGGATTTCAACACAGACTTTTCTAACTGCATCCACATGATAGTTAAATAGCCGAAAGAAAGGAAGAAAGAAAGAAAAGGAAGGAAGGAAGGAAAAGGAAAGAAAGGAGGGAGGAAGAAGGAAGTAAAGAAGGAAGGAAGGAAAGAAAACTAATTGGAACTTGCAAGCGACTCCTCCTGAGGCCCCCAGTGTAGGCAACTCCAAACCAAAGAGGCTTCTCAGAGGAATGCTCACCCCCGTCTGCGGTACGGGCCTGCTAATTCCCTTCAGTCGTGTCTGAGTCTTTGCAACCCCTTGACTATTGCCCGCCAGGCTCCTCTGTCCATGGGATTCTCCAGGCAGGAATACTGGAGTGGGCTGCCATGCCCTCCTCCAGGGGATCTTCCTGACCCAGGGACTGAACCCAAGTCTCATGTCTCCTATGTCTTCTTCGTTGGCTGGCCGGTTCTTTACCACTGAGCCACCTGGGCAGTCCGGTCTGCTCTGGGGGAGGAACAGATCAGAACATTCAATCTGCAAGCCAAGGGGAACAGAAAGCATCTTTTTTGAAAAGCACACTTTCAAACTGGAGGCAGCTGTGGAGGTAAGGATGGCTTCGCAGGTCCGGCCTGCTGGCAAGCTTACCTGGCTGGGGGTGGTGAGCTCCTGCTCACACGGCCAAGAGCAAGATCCTGCAAAAGAAGAAAGAGACCCAGCTCAGACTCACAGAGAAACTCCTGCTCTGAAGTTTTCAGAGTGTGATCTGAGGACCCTGGGCTTCCCAAGACCCTTCCAGAGGTTCGCAGGTCAAAGCCATTTTCAAATCCAAATCCAAAAGCCAAATTCAAAGCCAAATCCAAAACCAGGACACAAAATGTAGTGCAGTCTCCTAGAGGCAGACACATCACAGTGTAAACAGAGGGGTATCTAGTTTATTTTCTGATGCCAGATATGTAAGAGATTTGCAAAAAATCTAAAACAAGGTCATTCTGCTCACTGATGTCTTTTGTTTTGAAAAAGAGTGATTTTCATGAGACATTATTTATAATAAAATGTACAGGGGTTATTGCAGTTTCAAATGAATGAAGAAATATTTTAAAACGTCTTGACTTTAGATACAATACTGTGAGTATCAGTAGAGATAAGCTACACAATCAACAGCTCCTTGGGATCCTGAGTCATTTTTAAGTGTCAAGGGGGCCTAGGACCAAAATTTTGAGAACTGCTGCTCCAGGTAACTATTTTGCTGCCAACTTCTATTAAACAGCAGTATTCCCCAGTGGCTCATATGCCTGCAATGCAGGAGACCCCAGTTTGATCTCTGGGTCAGGAAGATCCGCCGAGGAAGGAGGTGGAAACTCACTCCAGTTTTCTTGCCTGGAGAACTCCATGGACAGAGGAGACTGGTGGACTACAGTCCTTGGGGTCACAGAGTCCGACACAACTGAGCAACTACTTTCACTTTTTTCACTTTCTATTAAACAGCATCTGCTTTTAAGAACAGCAGTGGTCAGTACAGAGCACTATATGCCAGGCGCCCTACTAAATATGTGTGTCACTTATACATTCACAATCATCTTAAAAAAAAAAAAACTCAAGAGAACCATATTTAATATTCTGTGTTAAACCACAATGGAAAAGAATATAAAAAAGAATAAGTATACATGTATAGCTGAGCTATGTGGCTACACAGCAGGAATTAACACAACATTGTAAATCAAATACACTTTAATTAAAAGAGAAAAAAAAAAATCCAGCCTTTCCACCTCACCCTTGGAGTGGAGACTGGTGCTCTAAAGACTGGTTACTTGCCCAAATCAAGTCAGCAAGTCACAGAGAACAAGTGGCCTGGCTCCTAAGACCATGATCTCTTATTCTACATAATTTTTTATATAAAAAAAGAAAAGGAATCAAGAGAATCTCTGCAAACTAAACTGGGGCAAAGTGGCTGGGGCCCACTCTCCCACAGGACACTGAACGGCCTCCATATGCTCCAAGGTGAGCGCAGCCTGGATGAAACACTACTGACTGGGCTTCTCTGCTGCCTGCAAGACACCCGTTCCACACCAGGCTTACACCTGCTGTCCCCACACAGTATGAGTGGTGTCCCTAACACACTTTAGGGTCACCTATCAAGAAGGCTGTAATAGGTCTTGCTTCTAAAAGCCTCCTTTTCTAATCTGCCTCAATTTGCATGAAGAATTGAAACAGTGAGTGAAGAGGTACTATTACTTGTCCTTCAATTGCAGCTACATTTAAGATTATGTGCAAGAGGAAGAGAGGAAAGAAATTCTCACTGATATAACTTATGCAACCAATATAGCCAATTCTGCGTTTAAAAATCTAAAGCATGGTATGGCAAGTTCCTCAAAAAAAAAAAAAAAGAATTACCATATGATCCAGCAATTCCACTTCTGGACATATATGGATATATACTCTAAAGAATTGAAAACAGAGACTAAAACAGATATTTATAACCCCAGGTTCATTGCAATACTATTCACAACAGCTAAAAGGTAAAAACAATCCAAGTGACCATCAGATTATGCTTTATCCATACAACAGAACATTATTCAGCCTTTTAAAGGAAGGGAATTGAGACATATTCCAAAACATGGATGAATTTTGAGGACATTCTGTTAAATAAAATAAACCAGGCACAAAAGGACAAGTACTGTATGATTTCACTTATAGGAGGTAACCAGGAGTCAAATTTCTACAGACAGGAAGAACAGTGGTTGCCAGAAGCTGGGGATGGGGGACGGGGAGTTCGTGTTTAATAAATACAAATTTTCTGTTTGGTAAGGTGGAAATGCTCCAAAGACGGATTGTGGTGATGGTTGTACAACAAAGTGAATATAAATTAATGTCACTGAATTGTACACTTAAAATGGTAAAACATCATATCTATTTTACCACAATCCAAAAAATAGCATTCATCGGGCTTCCCTGGTGGCTCAGTGATAAAGCCTCCACCTGCCAATGCAGAAGACACAGGCTCAATCTCTGAGGAAAATCCCATGTGCCAAGCAACTACTAAACCTATGCACCATGCCTACTGAGCCTGTGCTCCAGGGCCCAAGAGCTGCAATTACTGAGCCCATGTGCAGAAAATACAGATGCCCGTGCTCCCTACAGCCCATGATCCACAGCAAGAGAGGCCACAGCAATGAGAAGCCGGAGCCCTGCAAGTAAAGAGTAGCTCCCGCTCCCCGCAACTGGAGAATGTGTGCACAGCAACAAAGACCCAGCACAGCCTAAATAAATGAAGGAATTTATACATATAAATTTAAAACAAAAACAGCATTCATCAAAAAGGCTTCATCAGATAATCAGAAAACAATGTATTCATGGGTATCATATGGTTTCGATCTTCACTAAATGTATTAAACTCACCCATGCATTCATCCACTCAGCAAATGTTCACCACCCATCTCCTGGTTATGAGCTCCCCTGCTAGGCAGGAGCTGGTGAAGGAGACAGTCAGTCTACACCTTGGGGCACGCGCGCGCACACACACACACACACACACACACACACACACACACACACACACACACACACACACACACACACACACACGGCACCCAGGCACAGCAGTCCTTACACCAAAAAGTACCAAAGGCAGCCTGCATGGGAGACACAACTGCCCCACAAATGCTAAGTTTCTTGCTAACAAAGCATGAACTTGTACAATGACAAAAATTTTCAAGTCTCCGAGCCTCACGATTTTTCAAACTTTTAAGAATTTTTTTTTTTCCTCTACAGAGGCTCTACATTTTTTCTGCTGATTTACTATAAAACCCTGAACTTTAGGGTATGAAATAAGTCTTCAAAAATCCTCCTGATTAAACCATCTGCGTCTCATGACTAAATATCATATAATTTCTCTTCACCCTTAAATTATGTGTTAATACCCCCCACACAATGACTGCAACTCTGTAAAAGGCACTTTTCCTTCCTTTGGTACAGCAAACATCCTGTAAACAATTAATGCCCGGCTCTTGTAACCAGCTGCTTTTGTTTACAGACAGGAAGGGAAACCACAAATCCTCTGAGTGGCACTGGGGACTTGAGAGTTTTGCTCCATTTCCTACCAAGCAGGTGGTTTATATGAGGGAACTAGCTATTGTTTTGGCTCTGGAGAAAAAAAAGAAGTACATTTTTCTTGCAGCGCGGCCTTCCCAAGCCGCAGACCTGGGCGGGGGCCGTCACAGAGGATCAGGAAGGGGGACCTTCCTCCTCTACCCGCTGCCCAGAGAGGCCCCTCACACCTCAGCCGGAAGCTCTGCCAGAAAACTGTGTCTGCAGGCACAGGGCGGCCCGGCCTTCTGTCCCGACCAGCAGGTTCTTCAGCTGTTTCCCTAGTGAAACCGGCTTCTGAGAAAGTGAAGGCAAATATCTTCTTTCCACTGTAAAGAATACAAATATTCCCTCCAGCTCAAAAATCACCATTTCTCTGTTGACTATAAGGACACACTTGTTAGTACTCAGGGCAAGCAAGCCAGCCAGAATCAGAGAATGACCAAGTTTTATTCTTGCATTTTTAACTTAAAAATAAAAACTCCTCTCAAAATAATGAGATGCCTCCGGGGGCCAAATCATCAGCGCAGATTTCCATTCACGCACCTGCGACCTTTGGTCTTGAGCAGCAGGGTTCCCGCCTCTTCTTGCCTTGCATCCGGGCCAGGGGCCAGTAGGAGCGCCTCCACCAATGCCAGGAGCCACGGTCACACCTCCCCATCATCAGTAGGCCAAGAACCCGAACCCAAACCTCACCCACTCCGGAAGCACAGTCCACATGGATACGCACCCAGGTCCAGACTCAAACAGCCAATCACACAGGGAGAGAACTTCTGAATCATGGGGGATTCTGTAGATGAATGTCAGATGATGCCACTTGCTCCAAGAAATGCATTCTGGACATCAGCTCACCTGTCGATGTCCAGCATTCAACACCAGTGACCATTCACCAGTACCAGTAACCAGGCCTGTCTCGATACTTGTATACACACACACACACACACACACACACACAGCCTCAGTGCTGTCTAATACCAGTGTCCAGGCCACAGCAATGTCTAAATCACAAACAAGATGTCAGCTCAGTGTTAAAACATGTGCTACAAACTTTGAGCAAATGACTGACCAGTCAGAGGAGCCTGTGTTCACTATGAATCAGGTCAGTGCAATGAGACTCTCAACCCGAGACATTTCCTCACCCCTCAAATCACACTGTGATTTCAGCGTGTCCAACACAAAGCACTGCTGTCAATCAGGGGCTTTTTATTTCCCCCCTTGGTTTATACACACACACACACACACACACACACACATCAGTTCAGTTCAGTCGCTCAGTCGTGTCTGACTCTTTGCGACCCCATGAATCTCAACACGCCAGGCCTCCCTGTCCATCACCAACTCCCAGAGTTTACTCAAACTCTTGACCATCGAGTTGGTGATGCCATCCAGCCATCTCATCCTCTGTCGTCCCCTTCTCCTCCTGCCTGCCCCCAATCCCTCCCAGCATCAGGGTCCTTTCCAATGAGTCAACTCTTTGCATGAGGTGGCCAAAGTATTGGAGTTTCAGCCTCAGCATCAGTCCGTCCAATGAACACCCAACACCAAGGGACTCTCAAGAGTCTTCTCCAACACAACAGTTCAAAAGCATCAATTCTTCAGTGCTCAGCTTTCTTCACAGTCCAACTCTCATATCCATACATGACTACTGGAAAAACCATAGCCTTGACTAGATGGACCTCTGTTGGCAATGTAATGTCCCTGCTTTTTAATATGCTATCTAGGTTGGTCATATATATATATATATATATATATATATATTTTTTTTTTTTCTAACTGTGCTAAGAATACTGACTCATTGGAAAAGACCCTGATGCTGAAGGTTGACAGAGGATGAGATGGTTGAATGGTACTACCAACTCAATGGACATTGAGTTTGAGCAAACTCTGGGAGATAGTGAGGGACAGGGAGGTCTGGCATGCTGCAGTCCATGGGGCCACAAAGAGTTGGACACGATTTGGCGACTAAACAACAAAAGAACACTTAACATGAGATCAACTATCACAACACATGTTTAAGTGCACAGTCCAACACTGAATTACAAGCATAACACTGCATAGCAGACTCTAGAACTTACTCCTTGTATGTGTGTGACTGAACCTTTATAGCCACTGGACTGTACCTGCCCGTTTCCTCTCCTACCCAGCCCCTGGCAACCACCATCCTGCTCTGTTTCTCCGAGTTTGATTATTTTAAGTGGAATGATGCAGCTCCTGTCCTCCGGGGTCTGCTTATTTCACTGAGCATGATGTCCTCTAGGCTCATCCATGCAGTCACAGGACAGGATGACCTAACCATTTGAGGCTGAGTAGTATTCCACTGTGTATTTACCCCAGTGTTTTGTTTTGTTTTTTCTAAGTTGGGTAAAGATACGAAGAGAGAAACAAACTGGAAGCAGAGTCCCTTCGCAGTTACTTTAACATTTAACAATATTCCTTTAACACCTCCAGCACCCAAACCCTTTCCTCAACGCTATTAGGAGCTGTTGCCACATGAAGCTTCCTGCCTGATGGAGGGAGCTGACCACTCCACAGGAGACGGGGACCAAATGTCAACAGCATATAATGGAAAAGTCTCTAGCAGGTACTGTGAGAGGACTAAGGAGGAGGCTGAACTTCAGCTGGGAGGAGAGACATGGAGAAAAAAGGGAAACCAGGTAACAGTGGAGCAGCTGAAACACAGCAAAGGTGCGGGGAGCCAGGGGAGCTCTGTCCCCTGACCCCTCTATCTTGTCAGGGAAATTCATACATGTGTATCCCACATTCATGCAGGCCTTCTTCTCTCCCCCGTCCCAGCCCAAGGGTGAGTGAGGAAGAATTCAGGACTTGAATGACTCTGCAAACCTCACGGAAACTCCCACGAACCCCACACCACCACTCCTCATAGAGAACTCCATCAGGCCCTAAACACTCGCTTCTGAGTCTAGACTTCAGGGGACTGTGCGTACGTGCTAAGTCACTTCAGTCATGTCCGACTCTTTTCAACCCAATGAACCGTAACCCATCAGGCTTCTCTGTCCACAGGATTCTTCAAGCAAAAAAACTGGAGTGGGTTGCCATTTCCTCCCCCGTGGGTCAAACCCAAGTCTCTTAGGTCTCCTGCACCGGCCAGCAGGTTCTTTACCACTAGCGCCGCCTGGGAAGCCCTCAGGAGGGCAGGGGTCAGGTCTGCTTCGTGACAGCACAGCCAGTACTAAGCACCATGTTCCTCACTCTAGAAGCACCTGGTAAGTATTTTCCAGAGAAGACAAAAGGGAGGAGTAGCATGAGGGGGAAAGAAGAGAAAAGGCAGGGAAGAGGAAAGGAGAAAGCTATTGGCTTGAGCGCAATGGAGAGTAAGAACAGGGGTAGGTGTGCACCTAAGGAAAACACTGGGCATTTTCAAATGGAATTCCCACAGGGCAGGCTAAGCCACAGGAAATCACCACTACGGCAACCTGAAAAGGCTGCACATGACTCACCCTAATATCCGCTCCACCCCAGTGGGCTTGCCTACTCTACATCTATGTCTATCACCAATGGCTTATTTGGGGACACCACCAGCCATTCCCGTCTCTCTGAGCCCCGTCAGCTGCACATGAAAGACCCACCAGTACCCCTAACAAGGCTTAGAAAAGAGCTCACACCCTTCCCACCAGCCCTCACTCCATCCCTGCTCACAGCCTGGATATCAGTCCTATTGTCCCTCACACGCCTGCCTGCACCACCTACGCTACAGACTTGCCGGCTCTGTTGGCCCTGCACCCCATTTTCTAGCTCCAAAAGGGACCCCTGCCCCTGGGCCAGCCACTCAGGGAACAACCTCTCCCCTTCACCTCAGTGGCTAGATCAGGGTGGAGAACCAAAGCAAGCTGTCTACATGTTTTCTGGGATCACACAGAGATCTTGGGAGATGGAAGTCAGTTTCTACTGAGGAAGCTAAGCCAGGAGGATATGAGCTGCTGGCCGCCATCCTACTGATCCCATGGAAAGCGCTGAAGAACCCGGCAAAACAGAGAAGGGGAGTCAAGATACAATAGAGAAAGCGTCTCCAAGCCAGTGGTGGACCCCAGATCCAACAGCATCTAAAACATGCTATTCCCAAACCATCCCAATCACTTGAGTAAAACCTTTCCTTTTCTGCCTAAGATGGTATAAATTGGGTTTCTGTCATTCATAACCAACAGTCCAGATGAATGTACCTGCTCAAAACTGCCCCATGCAGAACTTCAACCTCAAAATAACCTTCAAATAATTATATAAGGTGGACCCAAGCACCTTTGATCTGACCGTCATAGCCTGCAGTAAACGACCTTTCCCAAACAAATATGTCCTGAGGCCTCCTATTTCTGCCCCTTTTATCAAACTGTTCCCATCATCCAAACTACCGGCAGCCTTCACTCTCACAGAACTTTTTCAGACACCTCTGGGGGGAAAGTTTCCAAGAAAGCTTCCTAGACAGTGCTTCCTCTCTATGCCTCCAGAAGATCATTGCTTATAGTTTCTGCTTTTGTTCTTAACATTTTTCAGTCTGTCTCATATGTGATTTATTTACAAAAAATTCAATTGTGAGTTTTCAATGAGCAGAAGCCTTAGGCGTAGCAGGTAATCAATGAACAGTTGGTGAAATGAATACTCAAAAGTGGATAAGCTTACATTTGCCAAGGATGATGGTACAATTAATTCAAAGTCTGTATGCCTTCCCATACATTTATTACATTAATGTTTCTGTAACTTTGAAGAAAAAATTACCATGACTACTAGAATGGCCTTGATGTGGTAGAGGAAATACTCCGGGATCTTTCAGTATTTCCCACAAATAAGATAAATAAGGAAGATGCCTGGGAGCCAATACACCTCCTGCTAATTAAAGCTAAAAAGCTTGAACTGCTCCATAGCACCACAAAGTCCAAATTCTCAGCCAAGGCAGCCAAGCCACCAGCAATCTCTCCAGCCAGCTTTCCAAGCCCCTGCGCTTCCACCCTTGCTCATACACACAGAGAGTTGTTTTCTGATTGCTTAGGTAGAGGGTTCAGCAGCGGAAAGTCCTGACACTATTCCGTGAACACTGCTCTCTTCGACCCAGTGTGTAAAACATAATGAATAATAAAATAATATTAACAGAGGAACCAGAAACAACTTTACTATCAGAAAGATGTACATGATGAATTCATGTGCATCCCCACAAGGATACCTATTCAGGAAAATAGGGACACGGAACTCGGTATGTTCAACTGAAGCAGAGTATCATCTGCATGAAGACAAGCAAGACATTACAAATAAGAAAGCATCATTTCTTAAGGTGGTGTTTTATGTTCATTATCTTTTTGCTGAACTTAATTTTACAGAAGTATAATGTACAATGTTGTTTAGTTTCTACAGGACAGCAAAGTGATTCAGTTGTAAATATATATACATTCTTTTTCATATTCTTTTCCATTATGGTTTATCACAGGATACTGAATATAGTTCCCTGTGCTATATATAGCAGGATCTTGTTTATACATCTTATACATAGTAGTTTGCATATGCCAATCCCTAACTCCAAATCCATCCCTTCCCCATCACCAACCACAAGTCTATTCTCCATATCTGTAAGTCTATTTTTGTTTTGTAGATACATTTATTTCTAACATAACTTAGATTGCACATATACTTGATATCATAAGGTATTAGGCTGTCTAGCCTATTTTGCTTAGTATGATAATCTCTAAATGGCATTATTTCATTGTTTTTTATGGCTGAGTAATAGTCTCTTGTATATATACATATATACATATCTTTTTTTAAGATTTTTTTTTTAACGCGGACTACTTTTAAAGTCTTTACTGAATCTGTTACAGTACTGCTTCTGTTTTATATTTCACGTGGACCACAAGATTTGTGGGGTCTTGGCTCCCTGTCCAGGGATCAAACCTGCACCCCCTGCATTGGAAGGCAGTCTTAACACTGGACCTCCAGGCAGTCCTTACCACATCTTCTTTATACATCTGTTGATGAACATTTAGGCTGCTTCCCTGTCTTGGCTATTGTGAATAATACTGCTATGAATTATGTTAGTTATTTTAGGACTTGAATATTGATCCAATTTCAGGAGCACCCATGACCAAATGGAGCCTACTCACAGTCCCATGACTTCCTACACTCTCTACAGGTAGAACACAGTTCTCATTAATGATGTTAGGATGTCATTTTAAGACTGGGGGATCCTCTATTATGAAAACTTGGTGTCTTGGTAAAGCACACTCTTGCATGCTCTGTTGTGTCCAACTCAGTGAGACCCCATCGACTGTAGCCCGCCAGGCTCCTCTGTCCATGGAATTCTCCAAGCAAGAATACTGGAGTGGGTTGCCATTTCCTTCTCCAGGGGATCTTCTCGGCCCAGGGATCAAACCTGCGTCTCCTGCATCTCCTGCACTGGCAGGCAGATTCTCCACCACTGCACCACCTGGGAAGCCAGGTGAAATAGTAGTTATTAAATCAATGAAGAAAGGAAAGAATTAAACAAACCTGTGAAATTCAAGTACATTCTCTATTTTTGAAAACAGATACAGTTAGCAAGCATAATAAGCTAAGAAAGTCTACATTCAAACAAAAGACTACAGGTATCCATAAAAGATAATAACGTCCCAAATGATAACTTTGCTAGGAGTGCTGTCTCTATTCTCCTACACTGAAAGGGACAGAACCCATTATCAGATAAATCCCTTGAATCATATTTAAATTATTACTAACATAATGCACAAGATGCAAATCTATGATGAGCTGGGCAAACCAGATAGAAGGAAAATGAGGGAGGGAAAATAAATTGGTGTAGATGTATCTGTTATAGGTTTGGCCATATCCAGGACAGAAGAAATAAATCTGTCAGTGCAAAGTTACATAATAACTATGCTGTCATGTTTGGGAGAGAAAAGGAAAGTATTATAGCTGATATGTATCAAATATTTACTAAGTGATAAGGATGTACTTCCTTAAAGCCCCATTACTTCAAATTGTTCAGATTTTAAACAGCTATGTATCTATTCAACCAAGATATAGATCTTTATTTTATATACATAAAAATAGAAAATGCAAAAGCTAACTCCTGTAACTGATACACAATTTTGAGAAAAACATCCACTGAAACCACTTGAAATGTAACAAAAGGGACTACCCTCTCTACCCATCCGCTTAGTTTATCCCCTGTATTCAAGAAAACCTAACATCTATTGGTTTTCTCAGTCCAACATATCAGATATTTAGGTGACAGTTCTAGAAGAGTCAGAAAACTGTGCTTTTCTAGAGGCTAATGCTTATTTTCTAGCTAAGTCTCTATTTTCTCCAATAAAGGAGTTATTTTACAAGCGTATCTATGGAAGTCATCATAATATTATATATCATCACAGAACAATATAGGCTTTATTATACAAGCAGAGATGAAGAGGTACAGTTTCTAAGTTAAGTGGAATGTGGGCTGGGGAGAGACAGGCCAAAGGTTGAGAATTTTGCATAAATGGAAACTGATCAAAGAGGAATAATCTTTTTTTTCTCTAATATCCCTTCTCCTCCTCTCCCTTCCATACTATTTCTCTCACCTCCAAAATGTCTTTCTACTCCAAAGGAGCCAACAACTTGATACCTGAGACCCTGTGCACAAATGAAAGAGTAAATAACTACAATGAAACAATACAAAGAGAACAGGCAGGAAGAAACTGTCCTGGGAGACTCATTCTCTATAACAAGGTTCCCTTCATCCCAATAACCAAATGAGGGGAAAAGCAGAGACAAAACGATGCTGGTACTGAACACGCAAATCTCAGGGCTTGCAGAAATAGTGGAGCACAGAGATTCGGGGCTTGGTCACTCACAGCTATTGACTTGTACACACTTCACACAGGTTCGCTGGACTGAATGAAACCTTTTATAGGCTCAAAGGAAGAAAAATGTGGTGAGCGAGCCTGGAAAAGGTAGTACCTCTAATCTATAAAAATAATAATAGTAATAAAGAGAAAACTACATAGGGAAGACAGTTGGAATGATATTTCAAAACAAAAGACCAACCCAAAATGAAGATAATATTTACTTAGCTTGGCTTCATCAGCTAATTCAGAAAAATTTCATATGAAAGAAAAACACAAGAGTTGATTCCTCCTCAAAACCTTGTCTGTTTGCTTAGGACAATGATGAGGCAGGACAGTGGGGTTTGATACAGTTCTGTCCACACTGTCCTCTGCTATTTTCTCCATCACTTGGGTCCTGTCTTTATCACAGTGAAATCAACTAAAAAGACAGTTATAACATAGCATGTCTAGGTTTCTCTTGTACACATCTTCAGGAGCAGACATCCAGTAAGGTATTCATTCATACTTCATTGGATACTTTAATTTTATCTAGACAACAGCATCATCTTATGATGTCTCTACGACTGGGGATTCCTAATAGGAAGACCAGACGGAAATGGGGCCTCATCTCAACAGGCTCTAAAAGACTCACTCCAACCTGAGTATTCCTGGCTCACAGGAAAAGCGCCCCAAATCATCACACAAAATCAGAAAGCTGAAGAGAAAAATAAAATGGAGCAAAATACCAACTCACTAGTAACCAGCTATCCTGGATGATTTAAATTTATTTATTTATATATACATACATACATTGGGCTTCCCAGGTGATTCAGAGGTAAAGCATTCACCTGCCAATGCATGAGACACAGGTTTAATCCCTGTGTTGGGAAGATCCCTTAGAGAAGGAAATGGCAACCCATTCCAAGAATGCCTGGAAAATCCCATGCACAGAGGAGTCTGGCAGGCTACAGTCCAGGGGCTCCTAAAGATTCAAACATGACTTAGCGACTAAACAACAACAACATACATACACACATACATATGCATACATATATATGTATACACACATATACATACACACATATATGTATATGCACATATACCTATACATGTATCTGTACATATGTGTATACATACATGTATA
This sequence comes from Cervus canadensis, assembly GCF_019320065.1. Lineage (NCBI taxonomy): Eukaryota > Metazoa > Chordata > Mammalia > Artiodactyla > Cervidae > Cervus > Cervus canadensis. The sequence continues at coordinate 87,795,711 of NC_057393.1, read as the reverse complement.
CATACATATACATGTATACATATATACATACATATATATATAGGGCTTCTCAGGTGGCTCATTGGGTAAAGAACCCGTTTGCCAATGCAGGAGAGGTGGATTCAGTCCCTGTGTCAGGAAGATCCCCTGGAGGAGGACATGGCTACCCACTCCAGTATCCTTGCCTGGAGAATCCCATGGACAGAGGAGCCTGGCGGGCTACAGTCCACGTGGTCACAAAGAGCTGGACATGACTGAGGCGACTTAGCACACACACATGCATACACACATAACCCTCCAAAGGCAGGAATTCTAACCCATGAGAGTATAAATTCGTCCTCATTATCACCAAGATAAACTTCCTTAAAGGGAGAACAAAGAAAAGCATTGACAGACACAACAAGGTATTCTTCTGGGCAGGGAAATCCCTCTCTTCTGGAAACACCCAAGAAAAACACACTTCTGATACCTCACACATAGAAAACAAAGTACACCGCCAAGCCACCTAGCCACAGAGCAAGAACACCAGGGACACAGGAGAAGGGCACTGCTATGCGGCAGAACCGACTTCATGAGCAGCCTGACCCAGCCGTTACACTGGGGTGCATCTCCCGATAGGGAAAGACAACCGTCAGCTGTTTAAGCTAAAATCGACCAAGACTGCAGTTATCACTGCTGAGGTGGGTCTGCACAGCTGGGATGGGGGCCTCCATGGAGCAGGAAGTAGACCTCGAAGGCCAGGGGACCAAGGAAGATTATGGCATCACAGGAGAGCCTGGGATGGGAAGGGCATGCAACCAATATTTCTCAACTTTTTTGTTACCTATAAAATACAAGTAAAAGATGTACATTGATAGGGCTTCCCAGGTGGCGCTAGTGGTAAAGAATCTGCCTGCCAATGCAGGAGATGTAAGAGACACGGGTTCAGTCCCTGGGTTGGGAAGATGCCCTGGAGAAGGGAACAGCTACCCACTCTTGAATTCTTGCCTAGAGAATAGTATGGACAGAAGAGACTGGTGGGCTACAGTTCTTACGGTTGTACAGAGTTGGACATGACTGAAGCAATTTAGCATGTACGTATGTACTTTGATAAACTTGATTTAAAAAAAAAACAACACTGAATTTATAAACCCATTCAGTTTCAGTTCAGTCGCTCAGTCGTGTCCAACTCTTTGCGACCCCATGGACTGAAGCATGCCAGGCCTCCCTGTCCATCTCCAACTCCCAGAGTTTACCCAAACTCATGTCCATTGAGTCAGTGATGCCATCCAACCATCTCATCCTCTGTCATCCCCTTCTCCTCCTGCCCTCAAACTTTCCCAGCATCACGGTCTTTTCCAATGAGTCAGCTCTTCACATCAGGTGACCAAAGTATTGCAGTTTCAACTTCAACATCAGTCCTTCCAATGAACACCCAGGACTGATCTCCTTTAGGATGGACTGGTTGGATCTCCTTGCAGTCCAAGGGACTCTCAAGAGTCCTCCAACACCACAGTTCAAAGTATCAATTCTTCAGTGCTCAGCTTTCTCTATAGTCCAACTCTCAAATCCATACATGACTACTGGAAAAACCATAGCCTTGACTAGACAGACCTTTGTTGGCAAAGTAATGTCTCTGCTTTTTACTATGCTGTCCAGGTTGGTCATAGCTTTCCTTCCAAGGAGCAAGCGTCTTTTAATTTCATGGCTGCAATCACCATCTGCAGTGATTCTGGAGCCCAAAAAAATAGTCTGCAACTATTTACGCTCAGCCTAATTATTCAAAGGACCACCTATATTTCTTGCATAAGGTACCAGGCACTGACTTAGATATTGAGGATGCATGAGGTGATGTCCCCAATGAAAGCTCCACTTTTCAGCAACTTGCATGCCTCACCTGCCCCCACACCACCCAGCATACTGTCTGTGATCCATCTCATTTCTGGAATCCTCAATTAGGACAAGCCAGGTCTAGCTCCTGCTGCATTTGGCAATTTTCCCAAAGGTCTTAAGGCAACAACCCTCAAAAGTGTAAATTATGGCCCTGCTGGCATCCTACAGGCTCGTCTAGGGGATCTGCGAGGTCAAAATACTTCCATGATGACTCTGAGACACTCTGTGCCTGTTTGGCGGCATCCACGGTGCAGAAGCAACAGCATGTAAAGCTGCTGGCACGTCAGCGCAAGGCAGTGGCGCCAAACTGTATAAGTATACGGCACAGCTGCAGTTAAAATGGTCAGTGAAAGGAGGGGCTCCTTGATAGAGAAGAAAAACAATTTTATCAAAGCTGAGTCCTGGAGTGCAAGCTTTTCAACATTCCGTGCGTGAAAGGGCAGCACACGGCAAAAGCTGCATGCCACATACAGCAGGGGCTCCCAGGAAAAACATCTGGGAGACCACGCCGAGGGGCAAATGAGCCACTTTTCCAAGAAACATCAGCTTTTACTTGAAGGCACGATATACACACCAGGGTGATTTCAGACATGGCTCTTTGGAAGACATTTTTAGAAGAGAAACTAAACCAGGGGGACTTCCCTGGCGGTCCAGTGGTTAAGACTCCTTGCTGCCAATGCAGGGGGCACAGGTTTGATCCCTGGTCTGGGAACTAAGATCCCACATGCCATGTGGTACAGCCAAAAGGTAAAAAAACATGGAACTGACAACTTCCCTGTATACATTTTCTCACTGGTGATACAACTTTTGCAAAATGATATTTTTGCAAGTATATGAAAAATAATATATATCAACATTTGAGATTTTCCAAATGAGCAACGCATGATATTCAATATCGTATATGGAATAGGGTTTTAAAAGTTCACAGATCAGGTTTCAAAATCTACATCCCAACCAACATTTAAGAAACTACCACTTGTTTAGCATCACATTAAAGAATCCACATTCATCTAAAAAGATATTAAAACACTCCCCCTGTGCATCTCCATTATTGTGTGGAACTGGATTTTCTTCATACATGAAAACCAAAACAATCATTATATCAGAATGAATGTAGGTATCAGATGAGATAATGCAGCTGTCTTCCATTAAGCCAGATATTAGCAATTTTTGCAAAAAATCATAAAGCGCTCTTCTCAACCAGGTTTCTTTCGTTTCAGAAAATGGTTACTTCTCATAAAACTGGTATTTACATTAACAAGCAGTTGGTTTATTATTTTTTAAATTTAATAATGATCTTTTAAAATATCTTGGATTTTATTCCTAACAGAATAAATACCAAAAGATATTTGCTACATACATAAAAGCTCCTTAAAGCCCTCAATAATTTTTAAGAGTATAAAAAGATTCTAAGACTAAAACATTAAAAAAAAAAATTTAGGACTTCCCTGGTGGTATAGTGGATAAGAATCTGCCTGCCAATGTGAGGGACACAGGTTCTATCCCTGGTCCAGAAAGATTCCACATGCCTCGAAGCAACTAGGCCTGTCTGTCACAAGTTCTGAGCCCACCCTCTAGAGCCCACGAGCCACCTCTACTGAAGCCCACGCGCCCAGAGCCTGAGCTCTGTACTAAGAGAAGGCCCAGCATTGAGAAGCCCGCGCACTGCAGTGAAGAGGAGCCCCAGTCGCTGCAGCTAGAGAAAGCCTGCACTTAGCAAAGAAGACCCAGCGCAACCAAAAATAAACACTTTTTAAAAATTTCTTAAAAAAAATAAATAAATAAAAGTAAATTTTAGATGGCAACTCACACAAGAAAACAAAGTTGAGAAAAAAATTTACTTGCTTTCTTTAAAACAAGTAAACTAACATTTCTTAATCATCAGAGAATAATGCAAAAACAGCAGTTCCACTTTACTCTTTTAGCCAAATAACGCACTTATTGAGGCTTCTCTTTAGGGACAGACAAATGGTTAAAGTATTTAAATATTTGGGTCTCCAGTAATCTCCTACAAATTTCCCAAATGACTAGTCTTGTCTGACAATACAGCACACTGTATGTAAATCCACCCAATTAGCTCACTGACACTTGTACATTCTCCTAAATTCACCAGCATTCACTGCACTGTCTTTTGCCACCACAGGCTGAGAGATTTCTTGTTGAATTATTGATTTTCTGCCAATTAATTACCATAGTAAGATTCAGTTAGGCTAATCTCTGTAGAAAAAAATTTTTTCCAGTCCCAAGTTGCTTGTATCCGTTAGCATCTGTTGAAGAATCAAAACAATAACTGGAAATCTAAGGATGAAATAGATACTGAATCCTAAAAATACCCTTGATATAACTAACAAATAACTCAGTTGTCAGACACTTAATTGGGCAAAGAACCTATTTTCCACTGGATTTCAGACTTGGCTGTTTTTCACTTAGATCTTTTCTCAGTTCTCTGACAATTCAGCGTCACTATGGGATCTTAGAATAAATCCGTTGTACTAAACTCAGCCCAAGACTATAAGCATGTGCCTATGTTTTCACTGGTAAAAGTGGGATGCTTTAAGTCTGTGAAGATTAACAAAGAACATTCATTATCTTAGGAAAGCATGGCTTCCCTGGTGGCTCAGTGGTAAAGAATCCTCCTGCCAATGTAAGAGATTGGGGTTGGGTCTCTGGTGGGGATCAGGAAGATACTCTGGAGAAGGAAATGGCAACCCACTCCAGTATCTTGCCTGGAGAATCCCACGGACAGAGGAGCCTAATGGGCTCCAGTCCATGGAGTCACAAAGAGTCGGACACAACTGAGCGACTACACACGCACACAGGAGAACATTCTTGAAATAATACTCCCACAGCTAAGTGGACACTCTTGCAGCAGCTCAAGACTCACTACTTTAGGACTGAGAACCTCAAGCAATACAGTAAGGTCATCATTGCACAAGCAGAGGCTTCCTCTGCAGGTCTCTGTAGCCCACGTAGAGCATCTGCAATCCAGGGATGCCAGCCCTGTGCATGCCTGGAACATCATCTCTCCACCCGCTCACGCCAAGGCAACAAGGTCCCCCGACACTGTATGGGACCACACAGTGGGACAAGATGCCGTCCTCATGGCCCTACACTCTCCCACCCCTATCGCAGGGGTTCGATCAGGCCTGCTACTCACAACCCCAACAATTTATCTCAAGAATGCCCATCGTGGCTCTTCTCAAGTTCTCTAAAATGTGGCTGTCACCAGTTGGAGCCGTGAGATTCCATAAGGCTCAATTTACTTTTGTGCGCAACAGGAGGGTGGAGGAAGTAAATGATTTAAGCCACAGTTCAAAACCTGAAGAAAGAGAAAGAAGAAGGAAAAGAAATACAACTCAGCGCAAGCATCACTATCAACGAAACTGCAAGGGGGAGAGGGACATTTTGAGTTCATACACATTCTTTTCTAGAAAGAGGAAGGTATAGAGAAAAACACAATGGACTTGATGTGCAGAGCCCAGCCCTACCAACTTCCTGAAAAGGAGCCTGGCTCCCCGAAGCTGGCAGGATTTGGCCCAGGTCACAGAAGTTGTCACACACAAGGTCATGGCTGCCTTCCCTCCTACACATGCACCATCGCAAAAGAGGAAAAACTCTCTTCCAACTAACAGCATACCCAAGCCACAAACAGCAAATTCATTACCAGGCATGAGAGGAAGCAGAGTAGAGAGAGAAGCAAGCCCTGAAAGAGAGAACTGAAATGCATCATTTAAACCACAACAGTACAAACAGGGCCAGCTGTGCTCTGTACAGCTCTCCTCAATACAGTTCACAAACAAGAGGGACTAACCCTTGAACAAGCCGAAAGTCTACTTAAAGGCAAAGCCGGTGAGTCAGAACTTAAAGGACTGGGGTTGTTTTCAGAGATGGTGGCAGAGTGGTCTCCATCTCTCCTGGACGTGCTGGCCCCTCCGGTGTCCTGTGTGAAGGTTTCAGCCCAAATGGGAAGGAGGAGAAAACAGCCAAGGGCATTTGACTGGAAAGACTTAGTAAAACAAAAATGAGTAACGCTGCCTATTACAAAAATACTACACACGTGATTCTCTGCTTCCCTGACCAAACTGGAAAATAATTCAACTGTTTACATTTCAGGGAGGTGGTTTAAAAAAAAACAAGGAAAAAAGAAGAGCTGAAATTTTCCACGCTGGTGAGCATGGGGTTGGAATCAGTCCTAAGCAAGGGGACAAGTTGGCCCTGCACTGCCTGTCACCTTTCTCCACCCCAGGTCTGCCGGGGTGCAGGGGACCAGGGGGACGGGGTAGGGGCCAGGGGGATGGGGTGGGGACCAGGGGGACGGGGTGGGGGCCAGGGGCTCCCATCGGCCCAGACAGGACAGCAGGCTGTGTGGGGACCTGCCACGAAGGCGCTCCCAGGGCGCAAGGCTGCGGCTGCCTCCAGCTGGGTCTCCAGACAGACACCAGCTTAACCTTTAGCCTGGCCCTGCCTGGCTGTCTGGCACCTCTGCCTTTTGGCCTTAAGCCGTCTCAGTGCAGTTTATACACTGCTGTGGCTCTCCCTCAGTCTTCGAGTCTCCTTAAGAGAGGCCACAACAGGACTAAGTCTAAGAAAGTCAAAAAGGGATGGTCCCTGATAGACATGAGATGAGCAAATGCTTCAGGGTCCTTGCACCAAGACTCCAAGCTGAGCAGGTAGTCAGTGATGGAGGTGATTTTCGTTTAAACTACCAATGGGCCTGGGTTACAAATCTAAATGATCCTTACTCCAGAGGATCCAAAGTCACAGGAGAATTTCATTTACTAGAATATATTAAATGAGACTCTTCTTTAAGAAAATAGAAATGGTAACAGCTGAGGTCTCCAAGCCCCGCCTGCCGGGAGCAGCCACTTCCATGGGTGCTTCTAGAAGAGGGACATCCTCCTAATTCAGTGGACTAATCAGTGCTGGAAAGTGGCCACCAGAATCAGGGGGAAAAGATGACGTGATTATCTATTTCCACTAACTTACTGCAAATAAACCAGCAGAGAAAGAGAAGGAAAAGAAGTAAAATTATCAATTCTTAGACACAGACGTGCACACACACTCTTAGAGGCTGTCTGATAGCAAGAGAATATTTAGCACAGACATTTGCAGACACTTACTGTCTGAATTAAAATGGGAAGCTGCAGAGATGGAAGTCGGTGAATAATTAGCAATGAAGACAATCTGACTCTGCTCTCTGCCAGATACAATTACTTTCTCTCCATCTCAGGGAGGTAAACGCATCTAAACTGGTAAAGCTGAAAGGGACCACCTGCCACTTGTTTTCCAAAACAATTGTGGGCCACCTAAAATGCTCACATCTAAAAAATAAGTCATATTCTATAATAAATCAAGACTGCTAATCTTAATTCAAAATAGCCTTTGGTTTATATGTGAAAGTAAAACAAAAGCTGGTTTAGCAAGCTGTCTCTGCACTTCTGGCCCTATGGCATCAGCAGACTAAGAAAAACTTCCTGAATCATCAAAGAAAAGAATGCTTATTGTTGACGGAAAAATTAGTCAATTGATAAGTCTTCAAGAATTTAGGGAAAAAATGTTCTTTTTCAGAACCTTTCCAACTATTCCTTAAAGAACCTTAGGAAACTAGCAACAACTAATTTCTGATATAAAATAGAGCACTAATATTTCAAACTTGAGTTTATCCTTTCTGTATGTTCTGAGAAAAAGAAGGAAAAAAACCTGAAATGAAAATGCCTCTCTCCTTAAATCATGTTTGGACTTCTCTGTTGGACTTCTCTGTTGTTTTACAACTAGAAAAACAGAAGAGGAGACAAAGACAGTTACAGATAAAATAAGTTCCTTGTAATTTTTTTAAGTTTTTTTTTTTTTTATGTGGACCATTTTTAAATTGAACTTGTTACAATATTGTCTCTGTTTTACATTTTGGACTTTTGGCTGTGAGGCATGTGGATCTTAGCTCCCTGACCAGGGATCAAACCTACATCCTCTGCTTCAGAAGGCAAAGTCTTAACCACTGGACCACCAGAATAAGACCCAGCTCCTTTTAATTCTTAACATCAAGAGACTTTCAGTTTCTTGAAGACTTCAGACCTTCAGGATAGTGGCCCAATCCTAGGGCTGAACTTACACAGGTAAATCTAAATTGACTTCGGAAAATCAGACACCAGTTCCAAAATGACTCTGAAGACGTGTTTTCTCTGGGGCTACTTAGAGGATCACATTTCATCCCACACACTCATAACAAATACAAAAACAACTTGTTTAAGAAAAACAAGGTGATGGCTTTCTAAAAAGTTCAAAATCAAACATTCTACCCTCTCACCAAGATGTCTGTAAAATGTCACGCTGAATTATCTGGTCAAACTCTCATATGACAGTCAAGAAATGCAAGTCTGCTTAATGACAGCAGTAATGATGGGCTGAATACACCAGGTCCTTGCTGTGGCCTGGGCCAGGCTACGCATTCAGCCTATGGCTAAAACGTCTGCCCTCCTTTTGAGATATTCTGAGCATCAGCAGGACATTAACTATGGGGGTTCTTTTCAAGGTCTGACCCACAGACTACATTACAGTTTTGTAAAAAGTAGCTCTGTAAACTAAGGAATTCTGAAATCACTCTTAGGAAAGGTTTACTATCTCCAGGGTGCTTTTCATAAAGTGATCTCTTATGGTTTCACTAAACTGGTCAGAGAGAAACGTTCCAAACTGTCTATAATATGTTTCTAGGCATCTTGAAAGTTATCAGAGTGGCAAGAATTTTCCAACAAGTTGTCAAAATAAAAGGAAAAGATAGAAATTCTCAGCCAAACAGAGAACAACATAAAGATATCCCACTAAAGGAAAAAAAAAAAAAAAAAAGACTCCTCCCTGTGAAATAAGTAATATTCAGAGCTAGAAGGATGAGCTTTTGAAAACCTGACTTTTAGCAAGCAAATATCTGGACCACCTGACCCAAGGGGTGTCTTCTCTCTGTGGACACATCAAGGGCAGAGACCCCGCCTAGGCAGGCACGTCGAGCTCATGGGAATGGTCAGCGCCAGCGCACACAGGGAAACTCAGGCCCCTCTGTCAACCCCATTCAGCTGCTGCTGACTGACCCTCTGCCCAAGGGCGGGACCTCTGACCTCCGGCCCCAGCCTCCCATCAAGCACCAGGCTGGTTCCAGTCCCATTATTTCTCAACACCCCACTCCCCTTTGGTTTTCCAACCCCCTCACTCCATTGCCCCCTCCCACGACCTCCCCGTACCTACACAAAAAGCGAGTGTAAAACATGAACCAAAGGAGTCGCAAAAGGAAATCATAGCTAGAGCCCAAAGCAGCAAAGTCCAAAAAGTGGGCCACAGGGGGAAAGGGAATGAATAAAACTGAGTAGCTGGTCTCAGAAGAGAATGAAAACACACGAAGCTGAGTGCAGGAGCTGGTGTCCAAGATCACGGATCAGGGGAGATGCTGGATAGCACCCCGGGGGGCCAGCGCAGGGGTTCCCACGGCAACCCCACGCTGAGCTCCGTGGCCACACATCCCAACAGCTCTGTCTGGAGACCATGCAGTATAACTGACTGCTGCTCCCCAAATTCCATCCTCAGTCTCCTCCTGGAAGAACTGCCTTGGATCAGGGCCGAAGGGAGAGGAGTTCAATTCCCCGTTTCCCACCTTTGCTCTAACCAGTCACCCCTCACACCATGGGGTGCAGGTTCAAGGAAGTCCCCTGCCCAGGATACCCAAATCCATGGATGCTCAGGGCTCTCCCAGACAGTGCTCCGTACCCACAGAGCCCCACAGGCACAGAGCCCACGGACATCAAGCCCACGTTCAACAGCTCTGGTTCCTCCCAGGCTGACGACCCTAAATGCCCTCAGCCACCTCAATTTAATAAGCGCCCTCTTTTTATCTTCACCACATTGCACAGCATGTGGGATCGTAGTTCCCAGACCAGGGACTGAACCCGTGCCCCATGCTTAGCAGACTGATCCATTAAGCATGGGTCCTTGACCACTGGGCCATCAGGACAATCCCAAATAAGCTCTCTCTGAGAGCTAGTCAGAGTGCCTCCTGAAATTACCTAATACCACTTAACTTTTAGAAAAGCTTCCAGTCTGAAAACCAGGCAGAGAGGCAGTAAGCCAGGATGCTCAGAGCAGACAGCGCCCAGAGCTCCCTCAGGCAGTCTTGGGGCAGTGTGGCCCTCAGGGCCAGGGCAGGGTTCATCCCGTTTAATCCAACTCTCTGGGGCGCGGCCTGGGCATCCCACTCATGATTCCAGTGTGCCGCCAAGGGCGGTCCCACGAAAGAAACACGAGCAAAGCCCAGCTCCGATCTGAAAGCAACAGGTTCCTGCTGGGCACTCACACTGTCCATCACTGAGTCACCTCACTGGCCACTGTTCACTTCGTATAAATCCACCCTGCTGGTGGAAATCACTGCTTGACTGGCTAGGGAGGGGTCAGGCTGGGTCTCAGGGTCGTTTCTGGCCACAGTCCCTTTCATTCATACAAAGAATACTATCTCCCTTGCATTTAATTTCCAGAGAGCACAAAACCTATAAAACTCCTAGAGGAGAACATAGGCAAAACACTCTCCGACATAAATCACAGCAAGATCCTCTATGACCCACCTCCCAGAATATTGGAAATAAAAGCAAAACTAAACAAATGGGATCTAATGAAACTTAAAAGCTTTTGCACTACAAAGGAAACTATAAGTAAGGTGAAAAGACAGCCGTCAGATTGGGAGAAAATAATAGCAAATGAAGAAACAGACAAAGGATTAATCTCAAAAATATACAAGCAACTCCTGCAGCTCAATTCCAGAAAAATAAATGACCCAATCAAAAAAGTGGGCCAGAGAACTAAACAGACATTTCTCCAAAGAAGACATACAGATGGCTAACAAACACATGAAAAGGTGCTCAACATCACTCATTATTAGAGAAATGCAAATCAAAACCACAATGAGGTACCATTACACGCCAGTCAGGATGGCTGCTATCCAAAAGTCTACAAGCAATAAATGCTGGAGAGGCTGTGGAGAAAAGGGAACCCTCTTACACTGTTGGTGGGAATGCAAACTAGTACAGCCACTATGGAAAACAGTGTGGAGATTCCTTAAAAAACTGGAAATAGAACTGCCATATGACCCAGCAATACCACTTCTGGGCATACACACTGAGGAAACCAGATCTGAAAGAGACACGTGCACCCCAATGTTCATCGCAGCACTGTTTATAATAGCCAGGACATGGAAGCAACCTAGATGCCCATCAGCAGATGAATGGATAAGGAAGCTGTGGTACATATACACCATGGAATTTTACTCAGCCGTCAAAAGGAATTCATTTGAACCAGTCCTAATGAGATGGATGAAACTGGAGCCCTTATACAGAGTGAAGTAAGCCAGAAAGATAAAGAACATTACAGCATACTAACACATATATATGGAATTTAGAAAGATGGTAACGATAACCCTATATGCAAAACAGAAAAAGAGACACAGAAATACAGAACAGACTTTTGAACTCTGTGGGAGAAGGTGAGGGTGGGATGTTTCAAAAGAACAGCATGTATACTATCTATGGTGAAACAGATCACCAGCCCAGGTGGGATGCATGAGACAAGTGCTCCGGCCTGGTGCACTGGGAAGACCCAGAGGAATCGGGTGGAGAGGGAGGTGGGAGGGGGGATCGGGATGGGGAATAAGTGTAAATCTATGGCTGATTCATATCAATGTATGACAAAACCCACTGAAATGTTGTGAAGTAATTAGCCTCCAACTAATAAAAAAATTAAAAAAAAAACAAAAAAAACAAAAAAAACCTTGGGGCAGCAAAAGACTTACTCTAATCAACTGCCTAAGAACATTAAACCATCACAGAGAAAAATGTCCAAGTCTGGGTCCCTAAGCACAACTGAAGATGTAGTGAAAAGTTTCAACCTGAAACAACTGCCCTCCACCCCCACCCCCTACCCCCACCCCCCGCCCCCCACCGCGTGGAGGAGCAGGGCCCAAGGACAGGCAGAGGTCAGGAGCACACCACTCTTTGTGCGCAACCTTCACTGCTGCCAGAGGGCGGATCCTGGCTCTTTTCAGCTGTCACCTTCCTCATAAGGGGAGAGGGCGGGTGGCCGGACACTCCCCTGCAAGCCAACTAACCTCATTCTCTCCAACTCAAGCTGGGCTTGAGCTTTCCAGAGTAATCTATTGTGCTCCCGCCACAATAGGGGTTGGCAGAATCCTGACTTTAAGATACACTGTCTAAAGTAAGTTTTCCATGAGGGGCTGGGGGATGGGGAGGGACTATCTTCATATATATTTCCATCCATCGGACTAGAGTCTGTGTAGCAACCACCTTTTCCCCACTCAATGAACATGCTCTCAAAATAAAAGAGGAACATCTGACTTTCAGAGACATTTGCAATTTGAGTTGTATTCTTTTTAAAAATGCAAAGGAAAACTCCTAGTTTCATTATGAATGGATCCACAAATACTAGCAACCTCAGCACCGACTCAGTCAGTGTAAATGTGCACACTGCCTTCCATGGGGGCTGGCACATTCCACTATCTGCAAGTTTCACTGCTGCTTTTACAACTGCTCTGATTCCCTAATGATGCTCAGAGAGGGCTACTTGAATGAAGAAAAGTTATTTATAACACCAAGTCTTAAGCTGGGGGTGGGGGTGAGGGAGGTGCCCGCACACAGAGGAAGCGGGGGAGAAAAGCCAGAAAGGTCTTCCTTAATACCCACCAGATCCCAGTCAGTCAAGGAGCGAGTCTGGAAGCAGACACACTCATGCTCCATTCAGACAAGCCCAGAGCACGGTGCCGTGTTCTGAGTTCACCTCTCTCTGTGTTACTCACCTGTCTTCCCTAATGAGAGAGCACCAAACATGAACAGCATTCCTGGGAACAGTCTTCCAACATTCTCATGGCTCCAGGAAAACTGTCCCACATGTTTACTACGTGAAATGAACTCTGTATTTCCACAGCCGCTGCTGCGTGGTTTGCTAAAAGTAACTCAAAGTCGGCAATGGACCGAAGCAGAGTACGGCTGGGTCCCAAATGGCAAATCAGGAAGGACCTTAACATCGTTCTTTGGTCACTGAACTTATTCGTGCAAACAGGAAACATTTAAAATCGGTCCCAGAAAAATAAACTGTTAAAGCATTGCTTGTTGGTCTTCCTTGGTGGTTGAATGGTTAAGAATCTGCGAGCAAATACAGGGGACACAGGTTCAATCCCTGGTCTGGAAAGATCTCAGATGCTGAGGAGCAACTAAGCCCATGCACCTAGAGCTCCCACCCTACCAAGAGAAGCCTCTCCAACCAGAGAAAGCCCGCACACAGCAACGAAGACCCGGCACAGCCAAAATTAAATAAATAAAAAACATTGCTGTTTCACCTTTTTAGGGTCAACTAACGTATTCTAAAGTAGCTATGTTCATACGGAGAAAGGGAATGCTGCTTGACTATTTGACTTCAACAAACACCTATGAAACGAAGCTTATCTGTTTGGAAAAACACAATATTAAAGAGCTTCCATGGTGGCTCAGATGGTAAAAATCTGCCTGCAATGCAGGAGACCTGGGTTCGATCCCTGGGTCAGGAAGATCCCCTGGAGAAGGGAATGGCTACCCACTCCAGTATTCTTGCCTGGAGAATCCCTGGACAAAGGAGCCTGGCGGGCTACAGTCCATGGGGTTATAAAGAGTAGGACACAACTCAGAGCCTAACATTTTCTTTCAAGATATTAAAACAATCGCTAGAGGGAAGGAGAGTTTGGAAGGAGCTTACTGTTAGCGAGGAGGGCGTCTTCCATATGGCTCTGGAATTCTTTCCTCCTGAGGTGGAGCAGCTGATCAGATGGGGCAGCAGCTCCCCCAGACCCAGGGCCCCAGGTGGGCCCCATGCTCTGTGGGGACATGGCCTAACCCTGAGACTCTCTCAGCAGAACCGCTTGGTTTTCACCCCAAGCTGAGCCCTCCAACTTAACCTCCACCAGTGACAAATGAGTATTTTGGCCTTTACTATTACTTTGTGTATAGCTCCCAATTCCATCAAAGCCTGGGCGGGAGAAGAGGGCGCTACTTACTGTCTGTCAGAGACCCCGACATCTGTGAATGTGTGACAGCAGCGATTCCATTTTCCAAAAGGACACTGAGATCTAGCATTCTTGAGCCTTGGAACACAGCTAAAATTAACATGTGGTATCTATAAACACACACACCGCTCCATCAGGGGAGCTGAATTTGCATCACGGTTGGTTTATTTGCAAGTTGGCTGTTAAAATATATTAGAAAAGGTTACAATTTTAAAGAAACACTTATATCCTCATTCATTCCACAAACCTGACTGTTAGGTCTAAGAACTGTGCTGAAAACCGGGCCAGTAAGGCGGTCAGCTGGTCTCTGGCCCCCAGAGCCTGCAGGCTGCCTGGGAAGAGAGGCAAGCCCCAGGCAGGCAGAGTGAGCTGCAGTTATGTGCCAGGTGAGGAAGACGAGAACGCGTGGTGAGGGCAGGACTGAGTCCAAAGCCAGGAAGGGGGTCAGAAAAGCGTGGTCAGCACTGGTCTCACTGGAGAACTGAAGGATGAGCAGAGATGAGCAAGCAAGCACAGACTGAAAAGTCAGGGAAGTGGCCACCCCCAGGGAGAAGCACTGCAGGACGAAGGCTCTGGGTGAGAAGGTGCAAGTGTGGAGGATGGATTCAGCAGAAGCTAGGCAACAACGGCCTCTGGGTTGGCCCGGAGGCGTCTGGACTTCAGGATTTGATCTGGGAGTCAAAAGAATTCAGGATACCGGTACAGCCATCCAGGCAAGAGAGATAACCTCTTGGCTTTGTAGTAGCAGTGAAGACTTTAGAAATTTCAGAGGAGAACTCCAAACTGAATTCCTTCTAGACAGGCTAAATCTGGGGTATCTGAAAGAAAACTTTTGTAAGGCAAATAAACACCTCATTTCACAAAACTGTTCTCTGCAATAAGATCTTCACATCTCTATTTTCTTGGGTTTGTTTATTTTTTTTTTTAATGGACCACTTTTAAAGTTTTTTATTGATTTGTTGCAGTACTGTTTCTGTTTTATGTTTGGGTTTTTTGGAGACATGTGGGATGTGGGATGTTTTTTGGAGACATGCGGGATCTTAGCTCCCAACCAGGGAGTGAACCCGCATCCCCTGCAGAGAAAGGTCAAATCCTAACCACTGGAAGGACAGGGAAGTCCCCTCCATTTTCTTAAAGCCAGACACATTGCCTGTGCACTGCCACGGGTCCTGAAATTGACAAGGCTTTCTGATCACTGCACCTTCATCCTCAGCCTGGCCCTGAACTCCCAACTGTCCTTTCCTGGCTCTCAAAGGGTAAGAGACCTGTTGCTCCTTTGTGCCACTGTCCCTTCAAAAGACAACTTGTGCCCAACTCAAAGCCACCTGTTGTTCTTTGGTTCATCCAAAAGGCATCAGTAGAGACTGGTGAGCCAGACTCAGAGATGAACCAGGACAATCAGCCTTCAGAAGCATCTCAACTCTGAAACTGTCCCTGACCTCTTGGGATGGAGGTGGTCAGTGTGATGCATTCTGTAAAACAAGTTTATTCTCTGGCTAGAAGCTGGTCCCTGAGTTACGTGACATGCCCACCCCAAATAAAAGACTTCTCAGCCTTGGGATTTTTAGCCTGCTCATTTAAATTTAATTCAACAATTGCTGACTGGGCAATTTCCTGGATGACCTGAAATCTATCAGATCCTGTAACATCACTTCGCGGAACAAAAAAGCGGTACAAGCTGTCCGCTGGGCGAACAGCACAAGGTCACAGGCTTTAATACCTGGACTGCAACAGAAAGCTGGGGGGTAGGGGTTCCAGACGTGGATTACAGATCCATTGTTTATAAATTACCCAGGGAGCTGCAGTTGGTCACCTGGAGCACAGCAGGCTGCAGAGTTATCTACTCTGCCAAAGCCAGTAACAGCTCCACGTTCCATGGTGGACCTCATCCAATGGCTGTTTCCTGACACCTTGTATCTCCCACGAACTGCACCACTTGGCAGGAGGATTCAGGACAACAGAATTGCAGACAGTTTTTCAGCAAAGCTCTGCCAAGAATTCTGGCCAAGGGCAAACTTTTACCTGTTGCCGGAAGTTGCATCACCTTCTGTACACTGAATGAATGCATGCGTGCTCAGTTGTGTCAGACCTGTTGTGACCCCTTGGACTGTAGCCCACCAGGCTCCTCTGTCCGTGGGATTCTCCAGGCAAGAATACTGGAGTGGGTTGCCATGTCCTCCTCCAGGGGATCTTCCCAATCCAGGGATCGAACCTGAGTCTCCTGCATTGCAGGCAGATTCTTTACCCACTGAGACCCAGGGAAGCCCCTCTGTACGTTATCAGATCACAACGTGCTAGCAGGTCTGGGGGGACCCACAATCCATGGTGTGCGTCCCTGGGTGCCCACTCTGAGTGGTTTGCTAACAAGAAGCAGCCTTGAACGCTTCTTGTCTGGTAAGGGTGGCTGCTCTGATCCCTTTGGGCCCTAAGATAACCCCCCCTGGACTCCCAGCAAGCAGATCCAGGTAAAACAGCTTCCTGTGTGCAAGGCCTAAGTGTCCCAGGAAAACGAATGTCACCACATGCACCAAGGCTGGAGGGAGGCCACAGCACAATCTCAGCAGGCTCTGCAGAAATGCACCGCTGAAAAGTCCTCCCCAAACCATGCAGTAATCCCATCTTTACGTTGGCATCTCCTGTCTGAGAGAAGAAGCACCTTCCTAAAGGTACATTAGATGTATTGGATGAAAAATCTAACAACAAACTGCACTAGCAATTAGAAAGCAAACGCTTGGGCTTTGCTTGCATCTGTGCAAGGCTCTTGCCAGAACCATGGCAATAATCCAGGCCAGAGTTTATCGCCTCTCTTGGCCTCAACTGGCTCTGAAAGCAAGACAATGATCCCTCATCAGCCTTGCCAGGGATGCGGAGAACTTTCAGCTCAGCTCTGGAAGGAACTATAAGCAGGACAGCCACTATGAGTTTCCAGTGTTGCTTACGGCTATCCCCCACCTCAAGAAAAACCAACGTCTCTTTGCCTATCTGTGCGGTGCTGTATTAAACAGAATTAGAAGGCACAATCTGGAAACAAAAAGCATGCAATTAACTTTACCCTCCCTAATAAGGTAGGGCCAAAATCAACACGCCCTTTTATTTTCAATCAGGCATTTCTAACGTATTCTGGTTGCTTTGTGCCTGTAAGGGCAAGACCGCCTCATCCTGGCACATGCCCGACCCCCGGTGAGGTGGAAGCTGTGAGTGGGAAGGGTGAGGGGGTGAGTCGCTAGGATGACGGCATCAAACTCTCGCTGCCTGAAACTGACTTTTTCTTTTTCTCTGTTGCCTGGGGCGGGGCGGGGTGGGGGGGTGTTTATACAATTTCCTAAAAGAGATGACAATCTATGTTAACGAGAGAGACTGCTGGACGACACGGCCAGGTCTGAGCTGGCCAAGCAGCAAGCAGAGGCTGGTCCTGAGCCCCTGCTGGTGCCAGAACAGGAGGCCCAGGGTCACATCAGGAAGGAACAGAAGCCTCAGGCCACACCACAGCCCTGCAGCCAGCCGGAGGGAACACGATCATCCTCCCAGGCCTCTCAGGCTGGTTATGTAACGTTCCACAGAATCGTGCAGGCCTCTATAAACACAGTTGTTTTCCACGACAAAAATACTTCCATTCCTCCCTGAGCATAAGGCGAGGAACCTGCTTCCTGCGGCTGGCGGTGGCCGAGACAAACCCACAGGGAGGGAGAGGGCTTCAGCTGCGGTCCCCAGCAGCGCTGCTAAGGAAAACAGCGGAGCCCAGGGCAGGCCAGAGCCAGTGAAAATGGGATTCAGCCACATCTGAACACCAGGCTGCCCTGCCAAAGCCAGGCATGATGGAGACCAGCCTGTCCCATGGCTGTGGTCTTCCAAGCAAGGCGCAAAGCCCCAAGGGCCCCAAAGACTCTCAGGAGTCCATGCGCAAAGTTCAAGGAGGAGTTTGAAGGGGGATTTAAGGAATCAATTTCCAGATCTCCACCTGCCAATGAAAGGACACTCCTATCTTCCCAACAGCTCCCCTCTCACTGAAATCTTACCCTGATGCATTGTTCCAAAGTTCGGAAACCTCTGAGACACCAAACAAAGGGGGTAATTCAAAATAATGATTATCAGGGAGTCTCTTTAATGATTAACCACAACTGCTTGAACTCAGAAAGGTTCCCCATTTTATGCCTAAGCATTTTTCTGTTAGGAGCAAAACTTCGCCCATTTGGAGATGCTCTGGATTCAGAGGAAAAAAAAAAAAAAATGAGAAGAGTAGGTTAATGATACGAATTCTCCTAAGAATACCTGGAATTTTTTCCCAAAATGTCAAACTGTTCAAGCCAAGCTAGAGATATAGCACAGATAACAAACATACTTGAAGTACATACAACTGGTTAATCACCTATATAAGGTGGTTAAAAATCAAAATGCAAAAATTCTTTCAAGTCATACTGCCAAAGCTGTATCCCAACTAAGTCAATTCTCATATTATTTTCATCTTATTTAATGTTTAATATTTTCTACTTCTTGTTCACAAAAATAAATCATTTGAACCTGTGATTTTTTTAAAAAAAGGTCAGAAATCAACTTAAAATGTAAGTTGACATTACTTACATAAAATGTAAGACACATATGCACTCCCATGGGAAGGAGTACATAGTTTATAAAAGATTATTTCAGAAGGTACACGGACAAAAACATTGGAAGATGGTGCCCTAGAGACACCCCTCAAATGAGGGGGTCAGGGCAGCAAACACAGGTTGCAGGGCACTGGGGAAATGTCACTTCCAGAAAAAGACGATGAGCCTGTAAGTCTGAAGGAGACGAAGAGGGGTATTACAAGCAGAGAGGGATGAGGCAAGGGAGAAAAGCGGGGGTCTCTGAGCTTGGAGGGCAGGTCAGGGCGGAGCGGGGTAGTGGGCAGTGAAGGACTCACATGCCATGCTGAGGGGCACAGACCACATGTCAATATCCAACAGAAGTTTTCAGGCAGGAGCATGTCGTAACTGACTCGCTGCTTCTACAAAGCAAGCACTGGGCGATCATAAGAAGGATGAGATGGAGAGGGTGAGAACTCCCAACAGAGAGGTCAGTTGCTGGACAGTGATGTCCAAGAGAACCGTCCACCAGCTGGACAGTGACGTCCAGCACAGCGGGGAGTGTCCTGCGGTGCCCGCCAGTACGGCAGCCACCAGCCACACGCGGCTCCCCAGCAGCTGACACACGGCTCGTGAGGCTGGGGAGCTGAGTTTCCATTTTCAACTTTAACTACTTTCAATGTAAACAGGGACATGTGACTAGTGAGTAACATACTGGACACAGAGGCTAAGGAGCTACTTCTAAGAAGAAAAATCTGTCCAGAAGTAAGGCAGGAGCAGGGGAGGTGAAAGAGATTCAAGAAGTATTTCTGAAGCAGAAGACGATGGTGACCCACTGGACTGAGTGGCGTGAGGACTGCGCTAAAGAGGACAGCAAGGCTGGTCTAACCAGAAGACTAGGCTGGTGCAGACAGCAGAGTACTGGGAAGAAGAGAGTGTACAAAGGGTTTATGGGGAAGATAAACGCTCCAGAATGGGCTCATCTACTTTGAAATGTATCAAGATTCTCCAGGGAAGATGGCAAGAAGGTGGCAAGAAAAAGGTCAGACTGTAAGTAAGTCTGTAGAGGTCTCTATCACAGAGACAGTAAGACAGGCTACAAGGAGGGTAGGGTCCCCCAGAGGGAGAAGACCAGAGGACTCCCAACACTTCAAAGGTACCGAGGGCAGGAGAGTGCATGGATGGCAGAGGGAAAATGGCCAGACGCACCCAGAGAAGCAAGGCGAGAAAGGGGTGCCAAGGAAGCTGAGAGGAGGAAGATGAAGGTGTTCCAACACGTGGGGGTGTCCACCGGGGTCAAGCAGCGGAAGCACACAGGACAGGCCTGAGGGCAAGCTGGGGCTTCTCGTGAGGCCGGGAGCTGCAGTGTGGGGGAGGACAGACGCTGGATGGGAAGGACCAGAGGGATGGGAGCACTCGTGCATGCCAGGAGCGCAGCCAGGCCCTGGCACTGCCGTCATGGGGTCACAGGGGAGGTCACAGTGATACCCAGATGCACCTGGGGCCCTCAGACCCCACCCTAACACCAGCCACAAGACTCTCATCAGCATAACTTCCTTTTCTAGGTCCTAACAGAAGCATTCAGAAAGGTAGGTAGCTACCTGTTTCCGACTAAGTAAAAGGGTATCCAGCAAAAGACACCTTTGAAATCCAGGAAGTTAAGTGACCAGGAAGTTTAACAGGAATGAACATGAAACTCCATCCACAAAATGTCTCTGGTCATCCTATACCTGTCAGCTACCTACTCTCTCTTTACATCTGATGAATGGTACTCCTCAAGCAAACTGACTTGACTCCATACAGGGATTAATTCCAGCCAGCAGAAAAACGCAGTGAACATTGCTTCCTCAGCCAAGTTCAAGACTCTTCAAAGGACTCCAGAAGGCTGTCAGCTTGAGGGAACCTCCCCCACAAGATTCCAGCCAAGTTTCTTCCAATCAGCTTTGTCTCCAACCCTCCAATCACTCGCGCCTGCTAAGTCATTTCAGCTGTGTCCGACTCTTTGAGACCCTATGGGCTGTAGCCCACCAGGCTCCTCTGTCCATGGGATTCTCCAGGCAAGAACACTGGAGTGCAAGAACACTGGAAGCCCTCCTCCAGGGGCTTCCCAACCTAGGGCTCAAACCCAATCACTCATAAAAGGAATACTAATCCTTGAAGAGATCCTTGATTTGGGGGGTTTTGGCTTAAGCTGGCAGGCAGTAGTATCTGTTTCCTCGCCAGAACATCCTCTCCTCTGCTTTTAGCATGCCCACACATGAGGTAGGTGCC
Organism: Cervus canadensis; assembly: GCF_019320065.1. NCBI lineage: Eukaryota > Metazoa > Chordata > Mammalia > Artiodactyla > Cervidae > Cervus > Cervus canadensis. The sequence continues at coordinate 87,774,951 of NC_057393.1, read as the reverse complement.
TCAGCTCACACTAGGTACTCAGTAATGCCAATGAGGAACAGTGACTTGAAGTCACTGGGCACCCACCATGTGCCAGGCAAAACACTTGCACAAGCATCCTCAGTGATGTCAAAACCAGCTTTCACAACAGGCCACGTTCCACCACATTTAGAGACATGGTGGTCCAGTGGTCAAGACTCCACACTCCCAACACAAGCAGCACAGGTTCAATTCCTGGTCAGGGAACTAAGAGACCACATGCCAAGGCCATGGTCAAAAATTAAAAAAAAAATAAAAAAAAACATTAAGAGACGTGCAAACCAAGTTGCAACTCACCAAGGTGGTAGTGAACTCTGATTCAAACTCAGAGTTTGAAACTCAGGGTTGCCACAGTGCCCAAACCACCGTGGTAGGTACTCAAGAGACAGGCTGAATAAAGGTGCACCACACTTCACACTCATCCCACTGAGATTACACTGATTTTCGAAATACAATTTCAGAAACTACAATTTTTAAAAAAACTTAGATATAGGATCTCTGATTCTCTACTAATCCATCACCCCTCCCCCCGCCACACGCACGCACGCACGCACTGACTGTTCTCAGAGCCAGAGCCGGTCACTGCGTTCTGACCACTGGGGAGGGCTGCTCCAGACACAGCATGTTCAGACCACACATCTGTGCCACAGATGTGGGATGCTCACAAGTGAAATAAATTCAAGGGCACTAACACTGCACGTACTTTAGAGGCATCTTTCATAACAGCACGAGAATGGACTTCATAATTGATTAATACTCTTCATCGACAATCATTACAATTTGATAGATACTAAAAGCTGACTCCAAGAGCTGCTATTCAAACATAATTCCTAAATCATGCTCTCATAAGTCATGTAGACTAATTCACAGAGAGACAATTAGCCTTTGACACTGCACTTAATTTAATAAGTCATTTCAGAATTTTAATAGGAGCACTAACAGGCATGAAAGAAGAATGAACTATTTTTTTTTGAGACCTTATAACTTACAAATTAGCTAATTTTTATTTTTAATGTAAATGTCAAGAAGCATAGTATCAAAGGGCCAGTAATTACTAATATAATGCCAAAAAAGACATGGATGTTATCTGAGTCAAGGTATCACTACTCTCAAAAATAGGCAAAGAGCTTTTTTTAAATTTATTTATTTTTAACTGAAGGATGATTGCTTTACAATATTGTGTTGGTTTCTGCCATACATCAACATGAATCAGTCCAGGTGTACTTATATCCCCTCCCTCCAGAGCCTCCCTCCCAAAAATAGGCAGAGTATGAATGGTATTTTTAAAGTAAACACCAAACTCTCTAACTTAACTCTTAATAACAACTGAGGAAAATGTCTCCACGGTCATGGAAAGATAACTGTGAGAACTAAATAAAATAATATACATAAACAGAAGTAATTCAGTGCCATATGAATAAATTACATTATTAATATTAAAAAGTAAATTCCCTGAATGAATTTAATGCCTTTAAAGTGTACATATTTTTTCCTATGCAACAAGTTTAAATGAAAGAAGGCAGTCAAAGGATTTAAACAAATCTAATGCTTAAACTCTAACATAGAAGATCAAATAATTTTCAAAGGACATCTACCTACATGATACTCAACTTAGATTATAAATGCCTTTATGGTAAAGAACATGTACTGAAAACATATTTATTAGACATAAAAGTATCTAATAAATGTTTGCTAATTACTTGTCATGAAAACTTCTGTTAAACACAACTCAAAAATACAAATCAAAAAAGATTACATAATAAAATAAAACCAAATTTACATATTAAGCCAAAAAAACTATACAGAAACACACTAATAGTTTTAAAGGACACATATATCTGCCAGAGAGCTTCCCACGCAGCTCAGTCAGTAAAGAATCTACCATCAATGCAGAAGACTACCCGCAATGCAGGAGACCTGGGTTCAATCCATGGATCAGGAAGATCCCCTAGAGAAGGTAATGACAACCCACTCCAGTATTCTTGTCTGGAAAATTCCATGGACAGAGAAGCCTGGAGGGCTACAGTCCATGGGGTCACAAGAGTCAGACACAACTTAGCAACTAAACCACCACCACCATTTACCTGTCTCTATAATTCAAATATTTTAATAGTATGTTTTTCCTGTTATAAAATTAATATGTTCATTTTAGAAAAGACTGGGGGAAAAAGGCAAAAAAGAAAAAATGATAATTAGACATGACACAATCATAATAACCACTGTAAATTTTTTAATGTATCCTATTCTGTTAATGCATATGCATACTTAATTTTCCTGTGAAATGGGGATCTATTATATATACTGCCTAGCAATAAATGTTTTCATTTAATATTCTATGCACATTTTCCCATGCCATTAAGCGGCCTTATAAAACAAGCTATTTAATTGATTTAAATTACTTGATCATATGGAGAATCATAATTTAATGTCTTACTGCCAATATTTTTTCAGTTTCTCACGCTGTAACTAATACTAAATGAGCATCTTTCTACATAAGTCTTTTAGAGCAACGGTGATTATGTCATTGGGGTAAATTCCCCACCTCAAATCCCCACACAGTTATTAACCTCCTACTTCACTAAAAACTGCACAGAGCTTGGCCTAGCAGCCTGGAGTGACTGGAATACAGAGGAAACCTACATGGTCCCTTTTTCCCTCTGGCCTGTTAACGTCTGACCCAGAGCCCTGGAGGAGCAGCTTTGTTTGAAGTCTTCCAGCACAGGAGCAGGGTTACCTGGGAATGTTTCCATCTCCATCTCCCACCCACACCCCACCTGTCATCTCCGGAGGGGAACAGACAGAGAATCTCAGGTCCAGCCTCTCACAAGGGGACAAAGGTCCAGCAAGAGGGGCGCAGAGGACAGACCACCTGGAACAGGTACGAAAGACTGAAATATCAGAAAACAAACAAGTGGGCTGTGCACTGCTCTCAGTATCATCTCTCTTGCCCTACCCTCTTAACACAGCCTCAGCCAATTATATATGATCCTCCTCTCACTTAAAACATGATCTTTGCATCTGGGTACTGGCAGATGACCCAAGTTAATAAAGGTTTTCTGTACTTGCTGCACATTTGTATCCCCATGCACATATCACAAAGACGAGGATGTCCATGTGCAGTTAGGGGCTGACCAGCGCTCCTGGTGAGACAAGCCCTCGAGCCAGAAATACCCATTAAGTACCAGGCAGGCCAGCCTGGCCAGAGGCGCGATGACGTCCCTCTGCCCTACCTTCATTTCCCAGCACAAAAGAACTCTTCCAGGACTTGCCTGCTTCAGTTAACAATCTGCCTACCAGTGCAAGGGACACGGCTTTAACCCCTGGTCGGGGAAGATCCCACATGCCATAGGAAAACTAAGCCTGTGCACCACAACAACTGAGGTCCATATGTTCCAGACTCCACGCTCCGCAACGAGAGAAGCCACTACAACGAGAAGCCCTTGCGCTGCGATGACGAGTAGCCCCGACTCGCCGCAACTAGAGAAAGCCCAGTGCAGCAATGCAGACACAGTGCAGCCACAGCTATATATATTTTAAAAATTAAAAAAAAATTTTTTTAATTAAAAAAAAGAACTCTTCCAAAGATCACCCTATCCACCAACTACTCCCGCACTACACACCCGTCTTCATGAAGTCAGATGTTATCTCATGCTATTCCCCCACTTTTAAGAAGAGGCGGCTGATTTTAAAGTGACCCCCTCTCTAATGGCTTGTATTCCACAATTTAACTTTGCTTCTCTGAAAGCTAACTCAGGGTAATGACCCACGTCAGCTACCTTCGGTGCAGTTTGGAAGCTGCTGGACTGGTATGGTGAGACTCATGACTAATCATGACCATTACGCGTATTAGGGCTGTGATATTTTATAGTTAGTTGTCAACTGTGACATAAACGTACACAAAATCCAGAATCCGTTTTGTTCACCAAAAGACAAACGAACCATACGTTTACAGAATAAACTGGCCACCAGTGACAGATTCAATGATAAATTGTGGAATACATAATTTGCTTACTTTTTGCATGAAAGTTTAAAGTGAATATACTGAATTTACTGAAAGTGCTTTAAAATCTCTTCTTTCATTTCTATCAATGCAAAAATGCATGTCTTCCATGAGAGGGTCTCTCTATAACCAGTGTTATTAAAACAAAACAGAGGGCTTCCCTAGTGGTCTAGAGGTTAAGAATCCACCTGCCAATACAGGGGACACAGGTTCAATCCCCGGTTGGGGAAGACTTCACGGGCCACAGAGCAGCCACCCGCCACAACTACTAAGCCTCACTCCAGAGCCCACACGCCACAACCACTGAAGCCGGAGCACCCAGAGCCTGGCCCTGCGGCAGGAGACGCCACCCAATGAGAGGCCCATGCAGTGCAGCTAAAGAAGGTCCACATGCAGCAAGGAAGCCCCAGTGTAGCCAGAAATAAATAAATAAATCTTTTTTTTTTTTTAAAGCAGAAACTATTTAGATATACATTATCTCCTGCAAATAGTATGTCATCAATCTGACTCTGACTAGATAAATTAATAAGCAAGAAATAGGCAAGCCCACTTACCACATCACAACCTTTAAATACTGATACGAGTGGCCTCTGTTTGAAATTAACTGCATTTACCATGGGAAACTGCTCCTTTTTGCATTACTTTTGTTTGGTCATAGTTACAGAACAAGAAAATGTGGCGTGTGTAATTGTGACTCATCATTTTAATCCCCTAATGCTCAGTTTCAAGTGAATGAACTGCGCAATTCTTTAAATGCCTTTCTTTCTTCCTACATGTACTGTAATCGCATTCATAGGAGTGTCATTTTCTGGGTTAAGTCTAAGGACTATCAAAAATGACAGGAAGGAGAGAGATTTGCTTATATCTACAGATTTTTTAAAATGAAATACATGAGAGATTCTACTGAGTTTATTTATTTTTTTTTTTCTTTTTTTTTTTTTTCTACTGAGTTTAATGAACAATAAAATATGTATAAGCTCTCTGGGGTCTGCCTTCAAACCTCACAAACAGACACAACGCCACACACAACACTGACAAGGACCAACGCTGGCAACTGGATGGGACGCCAGGTCCCAGGATCAGCTCAGGGCTCAGGCCAGGTCCCAGGATCAGCTCAGGGCTCAGGCCAGGTCCCAGGATCAGCTCAGGGCTCAGGCCAGGTCCCAGGATCAGCTCAGGGCTCAGGCCCCCTCCGCATGGGAGCCCCCCACCTCCAACACCAGTCTCCACAAGCCTGAGCTCATCACACCACTAAGGCAAGTGTCTGATAAAAGCAGAATAAGGTAAAGGGAAATAAAGGCAATACAACTGGGGGAAGCACCTCTGTCGAGAAAGCAACTTTGACTCACACTTCTAAAAGGAGTTTTAAAAAAAGCTATATGAGCTAACAAATAAGACCCAAACACAGAGGGCCAAGGATGCTGCTCTCTGACCTTCAGCTTAAACTTCAGCTGAGAAGCTGAATGAGCAGGATGGTAAGCAGGACTTTCCCAATGAACTTGACAAGGTCTCTATTCCAAAAGGTATTATGCTGAAAATATAGCATTTTTGTAAGACTCTTCATACTAGATTTTCTTCAAAGGTGTGCTGATCAAGGCTTCAGAAGTCCCAGATCAGAGGCAAAAAGCAAAGTTACAGGTGGTCTCTAGCAGTCATCCACTCCTCCAATGGAGTCAAGGGGGATAACCTCTAGGTGTAACAAGGGTCTATACGTTCTCCAAAGGCACCAAATATAGAACTGTCTTCCAACAATTCGGGAAATTACCTGTAATCTAAACATTCAGAGATGACACGATTGTGGATCACGAGCAAGCCTAGCCTTGCCCTGTCCATATAAATACAGAGTGAGCCTAATGTGTAACCAAGTTTAAACTTTTACTAATTTTGAAGTAAATTAAAAGATCAAATTGATTTTAATAATATATTCATTTTAACCTAATATATCCAAAATTTTAACAAGTCATCAAATGTTAAGAAATTAGTAAGATTTAAAAACAATTTAAATAAAATAAAAAATAAACATTCAGAAGAAAGCAACAAGGATTTAAAACTGTGAACAAAATCAAGATACTACTTTAGAGACAATATTAGACGATCTGGACACCTCCAAATGAAGTTATACTTCGAGAACAGAAAAGACATAATGGCAAAAGAAGTTCTCCATGGGGATCAAATTAGTTAATTTCCAGTAACGGTGTACTGAACAGGACCTTTCAGGTGCTATGTGCCTGTTCAGTCCACAGCAGCTGAACACCAGGAGGCCAGGATGGTTTTGGACACAGCAATGTTAAGAATTGTCTCCAGGGTTCAAAGCAGGGCATGACAGGTCTTTATTTTGAGACCAAAGATAACAGAAGAAACTAAGTGGGAGGTGGTAGGTTTAAAAAAAAAAAACACTTCTGTGAGAATTATTAGGATATTTACAATTTTTTTGGCATCTTCTCCCACTCTTCCCATGAAAGACATAACCCCTGAGACACCAGCACCCTCTCCAGAAGCATTCCCTTTTCCTTCAAACCATTCTACCTTCAAATCAAACTCACTTAATATATGAGATACAGGCCCACACTCCCTGCAGGGGCTGCCAAATACTTCGTGCAACAGTGCAGGCTGAAAAAAATGAAGGATTTGGGTGGACGGAATAGTGACTTATAAGAGCAAAGGCTGATGCAAATGTTTACCCATTAACTCAAAGTCAAAGTGCACACATTTTGGAGGCATGTCAGGTTTAGCCAGATGCCAATAAATCACCAGGCTAGTTTTCCTCCCTTACACAGGAGTTTAATACTTCATTTAAGAGAGAGACACCGTCCTCTGAAGTTATATACACTTGATCTAGCTGATTAGGCTCCACATGGGGCTCTTTTGTTCACTACAAATAAAAAGATGTTAAAAACAACCCCAAACTTGCCACAGTGCAAGCTGCAAACACACCATCTGCAGCTGCCCAGCCACAGCTACTGCCCCCAAAGCCAGCGAAAGGCTTGAGGAGCGCTCCTCTTCGCTCCAAGTTATCCTCAGCAGCTGTGTTCGCATCGCTCGGGAGGTTCCCCGATTCCTTCCACGCTTAAGTTATTGGCAAAAACCAGCAAACTCAGCACAAGCCATCTGCATTGCAGCCTGAACAGACAGCAGCCAGTGAAAGGAAACCAAGGCGACTCCCAGATTGTCAAGAGGCCCTGATGTTCCTGCTGAAAGAAAAACCGCTCAGCCTCTCCAGCCTTAAAACAGTCAAGCATCATTTATTTCAACCAGGAGTTTCACTTCCCCCCTTTTCATTGGTTACTGGAAAATGACGAAGGCAATTCTATCACTCAGATTGTCATTCAAGAACATGAACGCTCCAACCTCCAGGAAAAATACAGAAGTGTGAATAAACTCAAAGCTGGCTGCAGTCCCTGAACTTCTCACGGTCCCAGCACATTACCGGTGTCATCAGGTGACCGCATGGAAGGAAAAGCTATGTCTGGTAGCCCCAGGATCACTCTGCACATCCTTGGAAACCCACAGGATGGCTAGAGAACACAGAAGTCAAAGCTCATGCAGGGTGACCACTCCCCACCATCACCACGCTTGGCACCCAGGGGGCAGTGACCTTGGCCCCTGGAGTCCAGACAGACTCACATCTGCTCCCCTGGGTCCCTCAGGCTGCCAATCCCATCGATCAGGTTATCACTTGAAGAGCCTTTCAAGGTGCTCGCCAAGAGTCTACCAGAGTTATTTTAGGGGAAAGCAGTGTGATGTTAAGGTGTCCCTGGTGGCTCAGACGGTAAAGAATCTGTCTGCAATGCAGCAGACCCAGGTTCAATCCCTGGGTTGGGAAGATTCCCCCAGAGAAGGGAATGGCTACCCACTCCAGTATTCTTGCCTGGAGAATTCCTTGGACAGAGGAGCCTGGAGCAATGCAGTCCAATGGGGTCTCAAAGAGTTGGGACACGACTGAGCAACTAACATACGCGCGCGCACACACACACACACACACACACACACACAGTGTGATGTTAGCTCCTTAGAAGAGGGGGAATCACAAGCACAACCTCATCCTTAGGCTTCACCCGAGACCCCAACACAGCTACTCTCTGAGTTGGAGAGGCCCCAGGACCCCATGGCATTGCCTTCTGAATGACACACGAGCCAGAGCCCCTGCACTCACTGGGGAGGTTTCTGCTCCCCAGAAACCCTCTGTCTCCTGAATAAATGACTACCAGGGTTCCATTCATCAAGCGTCTCTTAAGCCTTCTATTATGAGATTGAATTTTAAACGGGGAACTGGGTCCTTTATCACATTCCCTAATCCATATCCCCAGGAACATTTCTTTCCAAGTTACAGAATCTGTCTGCAACCTCATTATTATCAGACTTTCTCCCTCCCACCCTCCACCCGGAACTGCACTAAGAAGAGCATTACTGACCGCTGCATAGCGTAGGGAGCCCTGCTGGTGCGCTGGGACAACCCGGAGTGGCGGGATGCAGGGATGCAAAGGCAGCTCAAGAGGGAGGGGATGCATGTCTACACGTGGCTGACTGATGTCACTGCAGGGGGCAAACTAACACAACATTGCAAAGCAGGGATACGCCATTAAAAAAACAAATTACAAAAATAAAGGTAACTGGCCGAGAAGTGGAAATCAAAATAGAAGACAGCACTGGCTCCAATTTAAAGAGAATTCCACCAAGAGCAAATACTACTAGGAGACTGACTCTACTTCCAGAATGAACATGCCATAAGAGCAACACCCCCTTCTGCCTACCCACCCCGGAACCTGAGTCCCTCCCTAGGACGGTGCCTGGCAGGACCGAGTAGGCAGGAAGTATCTGACAAGTAAGTGACTCCGTCTGAGCACGCGCTATGTCAAAGGCACGGCCACTTCTGCAGCATCAACGGGGACACTGCTCAGCAACCCCTGAGTGTAAGCCATGATCACATCACTGAGCTCTCCGGAGGTCCAGGGCAGAAGTGATACAGATTCTTCGCGGTCTTTGGATGACCACCTCCTGAGGGCCCCCTCCCCTTCGGCCAGCCTGAGTGCAGACGCGCCCAGTGGGTTCCCACCAACCAGTGAGGACAAGACCAGAAGCAGAGAAACAAGAGGCAAGGAACCCGGGTCCCTGAGTGTCAGCAGTCCACCTGCCCAGACCTCGAGCTGTCACTCAGGACAGGAGTCAGCTTCTCTCTGGTTTGACATTGCATTCTGGCGTCTCTTTTAGAGCAGGTAGAACTACCCTACTCAACACAGCCATAAAAAAAAATCTTCACACACTGACAGCATTGTGTGGGGGGATGTGTGTACACTGTGTATAAATATTAAACCAGTACTACCGATGAGAACTTTTCCTTGGTTTTGTTCATAGCTGGAGAGGTTTAGCAACTTGAAACTCCAGTAAGAGTGGGCAGAGCAAAGGGGGCAGTTAATCCTGGCATCTTATTTTTAAGTCAACTAGGATTTTATTTTGCCACCAAATATCTCCTCAGCACTGATGATTTTAAAATCTCCTAATATGTCAGCCTTATTTGGTTAGTTTCCTCTATGGAAACTAAAACATAAAACAAAAGTGTCATAAAACAAAAGTCAGGAAATTTTAGTCTTCAGAATTCTTGCATTTGAGCTAGAAATTACAGATGGCCCTCTGCCTCCCCAAGGCTCCACAAGTGCAGATTCAACCAATCGCAGATTGAAAATATTTTTAAATTTCCAAAGGATCAAAACATGAATTTGCCACACACCTGCAAATATTTACATAGCATTTACATTGTATGCATAGTATAAGTAAATTAGAGATAGTATAAGTAAATTAGAGATGAGGTAGTATAAGAGGTAGTATAAGTAAATTAGAGATGATTTAAAGTATATGGAAGGATGTGTGTAAATTATATGCAAATACTACACCATTTCATATACAACACTTGAGCATCCCTGGATTTTGGTATCTGAGTGGGGGGCATTGTCCTGAAAACAATCCCTATGAATACAGAAGATCAACACTGTTCCTCAAAGATGCCTTACAAAAACTTATTTCCTATTTCAAACTTCTTTAAAAAGTTAATCGCACATCTAAGGATAGATTTGCAAAAATAAAGAGATGTGCTTTCTTTTACCTAAAGTTTTCCAAGGAGCAAATACAATAAATGGATGATGCGTATGATGGGTCTGGGTCCATCTCTTCAGAAGCCAGAGAGCTCGGCTGAATGCCTGGAGCTGGCCTCCAGCCCTGCAGCACGGCCAGCAAACCAACAGAAGCAGCAGCTGGTTTTCAAGAGACCCACTCAGAAAATGGCCATCTCAGATGTGAAAACCACACCCCTGCTGGGAAAGGTGAGACTTAAGAAAAGTATACAAACACCCAAAGAAACTTGTTCCTAATATCACTTGACAATAGGATCTTTGAAAAGAGCATGTGACCAAGGTAGAGGTAAGCCAGCCTGGTATAATATATTTAAAAGTGGATGGGAAAGCAGAAATCATTTTGCTGAGAGACAGAAGCCTTACACAAAAGAGTACCTATTGCAGGATTCCCTTTATATGAAGTTCAAGAACTGGCAAAACTTACTCAAAACAAAACAAAAAAAAGGGACAGTGGCTGCCCAGGTTGGGGGTCAGGAGGGAACCCTGGGAAGGACCTGAGATAACTTTCTGGGGTGGCAGGTACATCTTAAAAGAAGTATGGGTTACATAGGTACATGTGTGCGTGCATGCAAAGCTCTTGGCAACCCTATGGACCGCAGTCCTCCAGGCTCCTCTGTCCATGGGGTTCTCCAGGCAAGAATACTGGAGGAGGTTGCCATGCCCTCCTCCAGGGGATCTTTCCGACCCAGGGATTGAACTCACATCTCTTATGTCTCCTGCATTGGGATGCATGTTCTTTACCACTACTGGGTCTCCTTCATTGCAGATAGATTCTTGACCTTCTGAGCCACCAGGGAAGCCCTACCCAGATACATGCATTTGCCTAAACTCCTAGAATGATACACTTAAAATGCATGCATTTCACTGTATAAACTTTGCCTCAAAAAAATTTTAAAGTTTTAGACTCAATTATGACATGTATGCTGAAGTGCTTAGCAGTGAAGTACACTGACATGAGCCACTTATTTTGAAACACTTCCACACACACACACACAAAAAAAGGATTGATGGGTAGACAGAGATGGATAGGAATATACAAAGCAAATACAATGAAATGCTAACACTCTGTAGAATCTAAGTGGTGAGTATACGTGTCCAGGATACTACATAATTTTTTCATCTTACCTATGTGAAATTTGGCATGAAAATAAGCTGAGGGAAAGTATATGCTAATTATACTGAGATGTCTTGTTTTAGAGTGTAAAGGAGTACTCGAATCTTACTCAGCACTTATTACTACTTCACAGGACATAACAAGAGCTCGTGGATAGCAACTGAACACTTGTCCCAGGGATGCCAGAGTGGTGGATGAGGTGTTTGAGCGACCGAAGCTCTCACTGTCCACAGCCATGCTTCCTAAGGCTGCCTCAGTTGAACACTTTGATTGCTCAAAATAATTTTAAAGTAAATGACTTTGGTATATTAATTACCAAAAGTTTTAAGTTTCTAAATAGAAAGTCTTAAAACAATGTGACCTTGAATTTCAAATATAATACTTGTGTGGTATTCTCTGAACAAACAAATGAAACAAAGTCAGTGATTTCATACCAAAATAATGTGGCTAAAAGGTACAAATTTTCAGTTAATTAGATGAATAAGTCCAGGGGATGTAATTAATGTATGGCATGGCACCTATTATAGTTGGTAACAGTGTAAGGTATATTTGAAAATTGCCAAGGGAGTAGATCTTAAAAGCCCTGGGGCTTCCTTGGTGGTCCAGTGGTTAAAACTCGGCACCCCCAGTGCACGGGACCTGGGTTCAATCCCTGGTCAGGAAACTAGATCCCAAATGTGCAACTAAAAATCCTAAGTGCCACAACTAAGACCCAGCACAGCCAAATAAACAAGTAAAAAAAAAAAAAAGTCATAATTCCAAGAGAAAAAAATCGGTATCTCTCTATATGGCAACAGACTATGTTTAACTAGACACTGTGATAATCATTTGACAATACATAAAAAGTAATGAATCATTATGTTCTATACCTGAAACTAGTTTCATGTTATATGTCAATTGCATCTCAATTGGTTTTAAAATGTTGGCTTTTCATCTCTGATGAGTCCAAAGCATTTTCTCCTCTAGGTTTACAGACACATTCTATATCTTTAGCAAATTACAATGGGGGAGGGGAATCAGATTGACTATCTTACATGACAAGTAAGTTAATCAACCACTGAAAATACTGTCCATCACTTTTCCTAAAGTTTCTTTTGATAATAAAATCCAGTTGAGAGGTTGCAAAACCCAAACCAGGCTGGGATCTAAGTTTGGTCCTAGGCAGAGTAAGCTGTTGGAGACAGTACTATGATCTGAGAAACCACTAACAGAGAGAGGGTTTAACTTATATCTGCTGGTCCACACAGAGCCATGAGTGGCTTTGCATACAAGAGCCCTTCAACAAAAGTTCAAACCTGACCATTTTCCAAAGCCTAATCCAGATCCTACCGTTTCCTTGAATGTTCTCCTGACTATACGTCCAAACACCACGCACTCCATCACCCACAGTCTTTACTCTGAAAGAAGCTGCAGTGCCCATCAACCCAAGAGTCCCTCTTACATAGGAATCTTCTAATATCTGTGATGAATGGCCATCAGCTAGGCCAGGTCACCAACATGGCAGCCCGTTCTACCAAAAACAGTGGGCCTAGGGGGCAAATCACTCTCCTCGCATTCTCTTATTTATAAATTGGTACCAAGAGGAAGACTGATTCCAAGATAATCTCAGGGTTCCCCTGAGGCCTGAAACACTGAGTCTGGTCATTTGCTGACTCTGCCATGCACTTCCCCGGGCCAGAAGCCTGGGATGGAGTTACCAGATCCCTGCCCTCAGGGCCTCACCCTCCGGGAAGCCCCCTGGTAACCTGGAAATCTCAGATGCCAGAGTTTAAAGAGAACCTAAGACTGTGTGGCTCCACATCCCCATTTGAAAACTGGCTGGAAGCAAAGTAAGACAGACAAAGACACCGAACCACTCCAGCATTCCCTGGTGGCTCAGATGGTAAAGAATCTGAACTACAGTGTGGTTCAATCCATGGGTCAGGGAGATCCCCTGGAGAAGGGAATGGCAACCCACTCCAGTCATGGTAATGAGAACGCATGGACAGAGGAGCCTGCCAGGACCCACGACTTCCAAAGAATCAGGCGCAGCCAACAACACTGAACCCCTCCACCGAGCCCTCGTCCCACCTCCGTCTTCCGCAGCAAAGAAATGCTGCTTTGCGCTTCCATGGGAGGTCCCAAAGGCTTTTTCAAAAATTCTCATCTTCCTGCTTAGTTTTACCTTTTCCAGAAAGTTCAGTTGGGGGCTTTTAGGTGTTTTGTTTGTTGTGTGTTTTTTTTTTTTTGGCCACGCCACATAGTTTATAGGATCTTAGTTCCCTGACCAGTGATCGAACTCAAGGCCCATGGCAGTGAAAGTGCCACGTCTTAACCACTGGACCATCAAGGAATTCCCAGAAAGGTCAGTTTTAAACAGGGGAAAGCTTGCAGTGAGAGTGAAACTGCCAGTCACTCAGTCGTGTCTGACTCTGCGACCCCATGGACTGTAGCCCACCAGGCTCCTCTGTCCAGGAAATTCTCCAGGCAATAATAACGGAGTGGGCTGCCATTCCCTTCTCCAGGGAATCCTCCTGACCCACGGGTTGAACCTGGGTCTCCCGCATTGCAGGCAGATTCTTCACCATCTGAGCCACCAGGAAAGCCCCAGAGCTTGCAGGAATAGGTAGAAAACAAGCAAATGTTGTCCCTAGGCTGCTGCCTGCAGGCCGGCCTCTCTGCATCCTCCTCCATGCCTCCCACAGCAGAAGGCAAGCACGATAAGCGTTTGTGGACCAAGCGGCAAAGGAAACCGTGAGATGAAAGGCAGAGCCTCCTGAAACCCTCCCAGGGCCTGCTCCTCACTCCGTCCACGTATCCTGGGCCAACTCAACATCCCCTCTGTGCTACAGCGCGTCTGGGAAAGAAGTGTGAGCTGTGATGCGGTGATGCCAGGCCGAGAGGATAGATTTAGAAAGCTCCACATAGCCAGACACACAGCGACAACAGCCATCAGACATCACCCAGATTTAACTAGCCTAAAATTAGCAGTCGGAGCAGAGTAGTTACTGCACGGATGGCGTCAGAGCTCTTCTGACTGGCCGACTGCCAGTTTTAAACAAATCGTCCTGCTTTCTCTACCAGGGAAACAATATTTTGGAACAGAGCCAGCCAAGCATTTCTGCGGCTGTTTCCATTCTCGCTCCGCTATTAATGTTTTATAATTCAGTGACAAGGTGAGCAGAGCCTCTATGGGCTACATCCGTGAGGGGGTTATTTTCTTTGTTGCAAGCACTCATTCTTTGGATGAGTACTTTAGTATGGTGCAGGAATCCTTTTAAATATTTAAATGCCTGAAATTTATTTAGGGCTTCACATTCAACTGGCTTAAACAAAGATGATGCAAATCGGGCGAAGTATAAATGCAAAATGAAAATCGGTTTCCTCTGATCCTTCTTTTCATCCTGGCAAAGACTCGGGAGCGAAAGAAATGTTCTCCCCAGGATCACAGGAGAGCCCTCTCGCTTCCCAGCAGAGAGGAGAGAGCCTGGTTCAATCAGCAGAACTGTTAAACTACAAAATTTCTCATGAATAACAGAAGATCCACTGGCTGATAGAAGGGTTTTAGGCTAGAACAATAGCTTTGCAGCCTGTTCCTGGCTACCACTTCCCACTTGCAGGGGCAGAAGTGAGATAATTCTCGCTATTTCCTCTGAATACACTTTCTTTACCCATGTCCCCCTTTCCTTTTATGATTTATTGAGATCAATAGGACCCCACAAGGTACGTAGGGTCCCACATGGGGGCAGAAAGGCGAGTTTAAACTCTTAAGAGCTAAGATTCAGAAAACCACGTGTGTTCTCTCTGAACTCTCAGTTTTCACATCGTTGGTGGGGCGGCGGGCAGGGGGTTGTAAATCGCATCAGCCTTGTAAGGTTCTCCTTCAGTCTGTAGGAGACCACAAATAAAAGTTCAAGCACAATGGCTGTTTTGAAATCTACCTTCAGGAATCTCTCTTCCCAGTTCTTTATCCTATTCCTACGTCAAAAACATTAACCTCCCTCACTCACTCCTCTCACTTAAAACTTTTTCTAAAAAAGAGCGGATATATGTATATATAAAACTGATTCACGTTGCTATATACCTGAAACTAACACAACACTGTAAATCAACTTACAATTCCAATAAAATTTTTTAAAATAAAAAAATTAAACCTTTTAAACAGATCCATTATCCCAAGCAAATGACTTCCAATGATCTTCAAATAAACAAAGCTGTTGGTAAATTAGGTGATTTTACTATTACTTAATCTCTCAGCCTCGCCCGCAACTCTCATAGCAAACCTTAATACACCCATTTAATAAAGCAGGAGTTACAATGACATCCCCCTGAATTCATGCACTATAGGAATTAGTACTAGGTCAGGATATTAAGATAAAAGGCCTCTACCTATGCTAAGGGAGCACCTACTACACGTAAGGCATAAGTAATATTCCAACATACCCCGCAATCCTCAAAGTAAAAGGACTATGTTAACGGAAGGTGTACACTATACTACTGATCGGTTTTACAAAATCATTATTTCCTGTAGAAATTATCATCAATTGAGAGAGAAAAGTTAACGCTGAAGAATTCAGAAATCCTCTCTTTCCAGTTATCTTTATTAAGGAGTCCAAACCAGACTTGTAGGTGAATTGCAGCTTCATCTGATTCCAATAAGGCCAAGGCCGTGCAGTTGTGAGTTGGTATCAGACTTTGAAACCTGGGAAAGGTGTAAAGCACGCCTTCTCACCCCAGGGTGCCCATCCTCCCCGAACCACACCCCTTGGAATGGGGCAATAATGATATAACAGATGGAGTTCCGCTTCACCCTCTTCAGAAACCACTTCTCCATTTTCAGCACTTTGATATCAGAGTTCAATTACAGGTCATTTCAAGTGACCCAGAAAAGATATAAAATGAGGCATAAAAGGCTGTTTGGGTAGATCATTTACAATAGAAATAATGAGAACCCCAAGGCAACACTTCCTTAGTTCAATAAAAGCCAAGACACACAGTGCTTTCATGTTTAAACCCGGGGCTTTCAATCCTGCCTTTATCAAACATTTGTTTGCTAAGAGGCTATTACGTGGCAGAAACCGGGGCAGCACAAGGAATACAGCAGTAATGACCAGAGATGTCCCTGCTCATATGGCACTTACATTCCATGGAGGGGAGGCAGAAGATAAACACAGGAAAACCAATGTGCCATCAGCTAAGGCAGTGAGAAGCACGGTAGATGGTAGATTAAAACGGCTCAGCGCACGGGGAGGCTGGGTGGGGCGGGCAGTGCGGGCGGAGCTGGCGGCTACCGGGCCCTGCCCTGCTCCCCTCCTCCCCTCCAGCCCGGGTGCTCTCCAGAAGCTGGGACCCTGGCCCCTCGTGCACCTGGCGTGACCGCGCAACTCAGTCCTAGCCAATATTAACCTGCACTTTCAGAATTGTTCTTGCTCTTTTTTTTCATTAATTTTTACTGCAGTATGGTTGCTTCTCACTTTCTTCACTTTTCATAGTTGCTTTCCAATGCCGTCTCCGTTCCCAGTGCACAGCAAAGTGAATCGGCTGTACATACACATTTACACCCTCCCTTCTGGAATTCCTCCCCATACAGGTCACCACAGTGCTTTGGTTCCTGGTGCTACACGCTGTATTCTCATTAGTTACCTATTCTATACATCAACACTGTATATGTGTCACTCCCAAGTCCTCCCACCCCTCCCTTCTCCCCCTTGGTGT